>NW_022680788.1:0-74746 GCF_009764315.1 Trachypithecus francoisi
AACACTGTTTTCATGGAATTTGCAATAGGATATTTGAGATCACATTGAAGCCTATGATGACAAAGGAAATATTCACAGATAAAAACCAAAAAGATACTTTCAGAGTAACTACTTGTAATGTTTGAATTCATCTCACAGTGTTACACTGTTCTTTTTGTTGAGCAGTTTTCTAACACTTTTCTTGCAATCTGCAATGGGATATTTCAGAATGCATTGAAGCTTATGGTGAAAAAGAAAATTTACTCAGTCAGAAACAAGAAAGAAGCTTTCTGAGAAACATCTTTGTGATTTGTGAATTCATCTAACAGTATTACATGATACTTTTCATGGAGCAGTTTGGTAGCACTGTTTTTGGGGGATCTTAGAAGGGATATTTTGGATCACATTCACGCCTATGGTGAGAAAGGAAATATCCTCAGATAAAAGCCAGAAAGAAGCTTTCTAAGAAACTTCCTTGTGATGCGTGGATTCATCTCACAGAGGTACACCTTTCTTTTCATGGAGTAGTATCCTAACCCTCTTTTCGTGGAATCTACAATGAGATATTTGGGAGTGTTTTGAGTCCTTTGGTGAAAAAGGAAATATCCTCAGATAAAAAAAGAAAGAAGCTTTCTGAGAAACTGCCTTGTGATGTGTAAATTTATCTCACAGTGTTACAGTCTTCTCTTCATGGAGTAGTTTGGTAACACTGTTTTTCAGGAATCTGAGAAGGAATATTTTGGATTGCATTGAAGCCTAGGATGACAAAGGAAATATCAACAGATAAAAAGTAGAAAGAAGCTGTCTGAGGAAGTTCTTTGTGATATGTGAATTCATCTCACAGATTTACACCTTTCTTTTCATGGAGCCATTTTCTAACACTGTTTTCATGGAATCTGCAACGGGATATTTGGGAGGACATTGATGCATATAGTGAAAAGGGAAATATCGACATATAAAAACGAGAAATAAGTTTTTTGAGAAATCGCTTTGTGATGTGAGAATTCAACTCACAGAGTTACACTGTTCTTTTCATTGAGCAGCTTGATAACACTGTTTTCGTGGAGTCTGCCATATTATATTTTGGAGCACATTGAAGCCTATGGTGACAAAGGATATAGCCTCAGATAAAACAGAAAGAAGCTTTCTGAGAAATTTCTTTGTGATGGGTGAATTTACCACACAGAGTTACACATTTGCTTCCTTTGAGAATTTTGGTAGCACTGTTTTTACAGAATCGGCAAGGGATATTTAGGAGCTCCTAGAGGCCTATGGTGAAAAAGGAATTAACTTCAGATAAAAACTGAAGAGAAGTTTTTCGAGAAACGGCTTTGTTATGTGTGTATTGATCTCATAGAGTTTAAACTTTTTGTTCATTGAGCAGTTCAGCGTCACTGTTTTTGTGGTATCTGAGATGAGATATTGGGGAGCACATTGAAGCCAGTGATAAAACCCTCAGATTTAATCTAGAAGGAAGCTTTCTGAGAAACTGCTTTGTGATGGGTGAATTCATCTCACAGAGTGACACCTTTCTTTTCATGGAGCAGTTTGTTAATACTGTTTTCATGGAATCTGTAAAGGGATATTTGTGATCGCTTTGAGGCCTAAACTGAAAAAGGAAATATCCTCAGACAAAAACTAAAAAGAAGCTCTCTTAGAAACTGCTTTGTGACTTGTGAATTCATCTTACAAAGTTACATGATTCTTTTCATGGAGCAGTTTAGTAGTACTGTTTTTGGAAAATCTGAGAAGGAATATTTTGGATCGCATTGAAGCCTAGAGTGATAAAGAAAACGTCCTGAGATAAAATCTATAAAGAAACTTCCTGAGAAACTTCTTTGGGATCTGTGAGTTCATCTCACAGAGTTACACCGTTATTTTCATTTAGAAGTTGTTAACACTTTTTTCGTGGAATCTGCAATGGGATACTCCAGAGCACATTGAGAAATATGGTGAAAAAGGAAATATCATCAGATAAAAACTAGCAAGAAACTTTCTGAGAAACAGCCATGTGATGTGTGAATTCATCTCACAGAGTTACACAATTCTTTTAATGGAGTAGTTTGTTAGCACTCTTTTAGAGGAATCTGAAAAGGGATATTTTGGAAAGCTTTGAAGCCTATGCTGACAATGGAAATATCCTCAGATAAAAACTAGAAAGAAGCTTTCTGAAAATTCTTTGTGATGTGTGAATTCACCTCACAGAGATACACCTTTCTTTTCATGGTACAGTTTGTAGACACTGTTTTGATGGAATCTGAAAAGTGATATATGGGAGAACATTGAGGCCTATGGTGAAAAAGGAAATATCCTCAGATAAAAGCTAGAAAGAAGCTTTCTGAGAAACTACTTTTGGATGTGTCAATTCATCTTGCAGAGTTACATTGCTGTTTCAATTGAGCAGTTTGATAACACTGTTTTCGTGGAATCTGCAAAAGGATATTTTGAAGCACTTTGAGGCCTGTGGTGAAAAAGGAAATATCCTCAGATTAAAATCAGAAAGAATCTTTCTCAGTAACTGCTTTGTGATTGGTGAATTCATCTCACAGAGTTACACCTTTCTTTTCATGGAGCAGTTTGTTAACACTGTTTTCATGTAATCTGTAATAGCATATTTCAGAGTACATTGAGGTCTATAGTGAAAAAAGAAATATCCTCAGGAAAAAAGCTAGAAAGAAGCTTTCTGAGCAACTGCTTTGTTATTGGTAAATTCGTCTCAAAGAGTTACACCTTTCGTTTCATTAAGCAGTTTGGTAGCACTGTTTTTGGGGAATCTGCAAAGGGATTTTCGGGAACTCATAGAGGCCTATGGTGAAAAAGGAAATATCTTCAGATAAAAACTGGAGAGAAGGTTTTTGAGAAACTGTTTTGTGATGTGTGTATTCATCACATAGAGATAAATCATATTGTTGATAGAGCAGTATGGCCTCGCCGTTTTTGTGGTGTGTGGAAAGGGATATTTGGGAGAGCATTGAGGCTGAGGATGGAAAATAAAATATGCACAGATAAAAATTGGAAAGGTTTTCTGGGAAATTTCTTTGTGATGGGTGAATTCATCTCCCAGAGGTAAACCATTCTTTTAATTGAGCAGTTTGGTTGCCCTGTTTTTGTGGAATCTACAAAGTGATATTTGGAGCACAAAGAAGCCTATGGTGAGAAAAGAAATACTCTCAGATAAAATCTAGAAAGAAACTTTCTGAGATACTGATTATGATGGGTGAATTCATCTCACAGAGTTAAATCTTTCTCTTCATTGAGCAGTTTGATAACACAGGTTTTTTTTGGTGTGCAGAAGGGATATTCGAGAGCAGATAGATGCCAACATTGAAAAAGGAATATCTTCAGGTTGAACTGGAGAGAAAGCTTCTGATAACTCCTTTGTGATGTGTGCATTCATCTCATAGAGGTAAAGTTTTCTGTTGGGAGAGCAGTTTGGCATCACTGTTTTTGTGGTGTCTGAGAAGGTATATTTGGGAGTGCATGGAAGCCAATGGTGGAAAAGGAATATCCTGAGATAAAAACTAAAAAGAAACTTTCTAAGAAATTTCTCTGTGATGGATGAATTCATCACACAGATTTCCACGTTTGTTTTCTTTGAGCAGTTTGGCTGCACTTTTTTATGGAATCTGCAATGGGATATTCAGGAGCTCCTAGTGGTCTATGGTGAAAAAGGAAATAACGTCAGATGAAAACTGGAGAGAAGCTTTTCGAGAAATGGTTTTGTGATGTGTGTATTCTTGTCATAGAGTTTAACTTTTTGTTGATTGAGCAGTTCATCATCACTGTTTTTGTGGTATTTGAGAAGAGTTAATTGGGAGCACAGTGAAGCCAATGGTGAAAAAGGAAATATTATCAGATTTAAACGTGAAAGAAAATTTCTGAGATACTTCTTTGTGATGGTGAATTCATCTCCCAGAGGTAAACCATTCTTTTAATTGAGCAGTTTGGTTGCCCTGTTTTTGTGGAATCTACAAAGTGATATTTGGAGCACAAAGAAGCCTATGGTGAGAAAAGAAATACTCTCAGATAAAATCTAGAAAGAAACTTTCTGAGATACTGATTATGATGGGTGAATTCATCTCACAGAGTTAAATCTTTCTCTTCATTGAGCAGTTTGATAACACAGGTTTTTTTTGGTGTGCAGAAGGGATATTCGAGAGCAGATAGATGCCAACATTGAAAAAGGAAATATCTTCAGGTTGAAACTGGAGAGAAAGCTTCTGATAACTCCTTGTGATGTGTGCATTCATCTCATAGAGGTAAAGTTTTCTGTTGGGAGAGCAGTTTGGCATCACTGTTTTTGTGGTGTCTGAGAAGGTATATTTGGGAGTGCATGGAAGCCAATGGTGGAAAAGGAATATCCTGAGATAAAAACTAAAAAGAAACTTTCTAAGAAATTTCTCTGTGATGGATGAATTCATCACACAGATTTCCACGTTTGTTTTCTTTGAGCAGTTTGGCTGCACTTTTTTATGGAATCTGCAATGGGATATTCAGGAGCTCCTAGTGGTCTATGGTGAAAAAGGAAATAACGTCAGATGAAAACTGGAGAGAAGCTTTTCGAGAAATGGTTTTGTGATGTGTGTATTCTTGTCATAGAGTTTAACTTTTTGTTGATTGAGCAGTTCATCATCACTGTTTTTGTGGTATTTGAGAAGAGTTAATTGGGAGCACAGTGAAGCCAATGGTGAAAAAGGAAATATTATCAGATTTAAACGTGAAAGAAAATTTCTGAGATACTTCTTTGTGATGGGTGAATTCCTCTCAGAGAGTTACACCTTTCTTTTCATTGTGCAGTTTGGTAGCATTGTATTTGTGGAAACTGCAAAGGGATATTTGGGAGCGCATAGGGGCGGCCTAAGGTGGAAAAATAAATTTCTTCAGGTAAAAACTTCAGAGAAGCTTTTGGAGAAACTCCTTTGTGATGGTTGCATTCATCTCATAGGGCTAAACGTTTCTGTTAAGGGAGCACTTTTGCATCACTGTTTTTGTGGTGTCTGAGAAGGATATTTGGGAGTGCATTGATGCCCATGGTGGAAAAGGAAATATCATCAAATGAAAATTAGAAAGAAGCTTTCTGAGAAACTGCTTTTAGATGGGTTAATTCATCTCAAAGAGATACACAGGTATTTTCATTGAGTACTATGATAACCATGTTTTCATGGAATCTGCAATGGGATATTTGGGAGTGAATTGAAGCCTATGGTGACAAACGAAATATCCTCAGATAAAAACCAAAAATAATCTTTCTGAGAAACTTCTTTGTGATGTGTGAATTCATCTCACACATTTACACCTTTCTTTTCATTGAGCACTTTGCTAACACTGCTTTCTTGGAATCTGCAAAGAGATATTCACGAGTGCATTGAGGCTTATGGTGAAAAAGGAAACAACCTTAGACAAAAACTAGAAAAAAGATTTCTGAGAAACTACTTTGTGATTTATGAATTCATCTCAGAGTTACACGATTCTTTTCATGGAGCAGTTTGGTAGCACTGTTTTGGGGGAATCTGAGAAGGGATATTTTGGATCGCATTGAAGCCTATTCTGACAAAGGAAATATCCTCAGATAAAAACTAGAGAGATGCTGTCTGAGAAACTGCTTTGTGATGTGCGAATTAGTCTCATATAGTTACTCCTTTCCTTTCATGGAGCCATTTGCTAACACTGTTTTTGTGGAATCTGCAAAGGAAATTTGGGAGCAAATTGAGACCTATGGTGAAAAAGGAAATATTCTCAGATTAAAACTAGAAAGAAGCTTTCTGAGAAACTGCTTTGTGATGTGTGAATTCATCTCACAGAGGTACACTGTTCTTTTCATTGAGAAGTTTGCTAACATTGTTTTCTTGGAATCTGCAATGGGATATTTTGAAACACATTCAAGTTTAGGGGGACAAAGAAAGTATCCTCAGACAAAAACTAGAAATAAGTGTTCTGAAAAACTGCTTTGTGATTTGTGAATTCATCTCACAGAGTTACAAGATTCATTACATGGAGCAGTTTGGTGGCACTTTTTTATGGAAACTGCAAAGAGATATTCAGAAACTCCTAGAGGCCTATGGTGAAAAAGAAAATAACTTCAGATCAAAACAGGAGAGAAGCTTTTTGAGAAATGGTTTGATACGTGTATTCATCTCATAGAGTTTAAACTTTTAGTTGATTGAGCATTTCAGCATCACTGTTTTTGTGGTGTCTGAGAGAATATATTTGGGAGCACATTGAAGCCTATGGTGAAAAAGGAAATATCATCAGATTGAAACTAGAACAAATCTTTCTGGGATACTTCTTTGTGATGGGTGAATTCATCTCACAGAATTACACCTTTTTCTTCATTGAACAGTTTGGTATCACTGTTTTTGTGGAATCTGCAGAGGAATATTTGGGAGTGCATAGAATCTGAAGGTGAAAAAGAAAATTCTTCAGGTGAAAACTGGAGAGTTTTCTGAGAAACTCGTTGTGATGTGTGCATTCATCTCATAGAGGTAAACATTTCTCATGAGGGAGCACTTTGGTATCGCTGTTTTTGTGGTGTTTGGGAAGGGATATTTGGAAGTGCATTGAAGCCTATGGTGGAAAAAGCAATATCCTCAGATGAAAACTAGAAAGAAGCTTCCTGAGAAATTGCTTTGTGATGGGTCAGTTTAACTCACAGAGTTACATCATTCCTTTCATGGAGTAGTTTGTAAGCACTCTTTTTGTGGATTCTGCAGAGGGATAATTAGAAGCACATAGAGGCCTAAGGTGAAAACAGGAATTTCTTCAGGTAACAACTGGAGAGAAGTTTTGGAGAAACTCCTTCATGATGTGTGCATTCATCTGATAGAGTGAAACGTTTCTGTTGAGGGAGCACTTTGGCATCACTGTTTTTGTTTTGTCAGAGAAGGGGTATTTCGGAGCACGTTGAAGCCAATGATGGAAAAGTATATATCCTCATATGAAAACTAGAAAGAAGCTACCTGAGAAAAGCATTTCTGATGAGTTAATTCTCCTCACAGAGTTGCATGATTCTTTTCTTGGAGCAGTTTGGTATCACTGTTTTGGGGGAATGTGAGAAGGGATATTTTTAATCACATTGAAGGCTATGGTGACAAAGGAAATATCCTCAGATAAAAGCTAGAAAGGACATTTCTTAGAAAATTATTTGTGATGTGTGAATTCTTCTCACAGAGTTGCACGTTTCCTTCCATGGAGTAATTTGGTAACACTCTTTTCATGGAATCTGCAAACTGTTATCTGGGAGCGCTTTGCAGCCTAGAGTGAAAAAGGAAATACCCTCAGATAAAAAACAAAAAGAAGCTTTCTGAGAAACTGCTTTGTGATGCGTGAATTCATCTCAAAGAGATACACTGTTCTTTCCATTGATGAGTTTGCTAACACTATTTTCTGGGAATCTGCAATGGGATATTTTGGACTACACTGAAGCTCAGGATGTCAATGGAAATATCCTCAGAAAAAAGCTACAAGTAAGTTTGTTACAACTGCTTTTTATTTGTGAATTCATCTCACAGAGTTACATGATTCTTTTTATGGAGCAGTTTGGTAGCACTCTTTTTATGGTATCTTCAAAGGGATATTCGGGAGCTTCTAGAGGCCTATAGTGAAAAGGAAATAACTTCAGATAAAAACTGGAGAGAAGCTATTGATAAATGGTTTTCTGATATGTGTATTCATATCATAGAGCTTAACCTTTTGGGAGCACATTGAAGCCTATGGTGAAAAAGGAAATATCATCAGATTTAAACTAGAAGGAAGTTTTCTGAGAAAGTGCTTTGTGATGGGTGAATTCATCTCACAGAGTTTCAATTTTATTTTCATTGAGCAGTTTGGTAACACTGTTTTTGTGGAATCTGCAAACGGATATTCAGGAGCACATAGAGTCCAATGGCGAAAAAGGAAATATACTCAGTTAAAAAGTGGAGAGAAACCTTCTGAGAAACTCTTTTGTGATGTGTACATTCATTTCATAGAGCTAAACGTTTCTGATGAGGGAGCACTTTGCATCACTGTTTATGAGGTGTCTGAGAAGGGATATTTGGGAGCTCATTGAAGACTATGGTGGAAAGAGAAATATCCTCAGATAAAAACTAGAAAGAAGTTTCCTGAGAAACTGCTTTGTGAGAGGTCAATATATCTCAGAGAGTTACATCGTTCTCTTCATGGTACAGTTTGTTAGCACTGTTTTTGTGGAATCTACAGAGGGATATTTGTGAGCACATAGAGGCCTAAGATGAAAAAAGAAATTTCTTCAGGTAACAACTGGTGAGAAGCTTTCAGAGAAACTCCTTTGTGATGTTTGCATTAACCTCATGGAGGTAACGTTTGTGTTGAGGAAGCACTTTACATCAAGGTTTTTGTGGTGCCTGAGATGGGATATTGGGGAGCACATAGAAACCAATGGTGGAAAAGTAAATATCCTTGTATAAAAACTAGAAAGAACCTTTCTTCGAAACCGCTTTGTGATGTATTAATTTATGTCAAACAGTTACATGATTGTTTTCATGGAGCTGTTTGGAAACACTGTTTTCATGGAATCTACAAAGGGATGTTTGAAAATGCATTGAGGCCTATAGTGAAAAGGAAATATTCTCAGATAAAAGCTAGAAAGAAGCTTCTGAGAAACTGCTTTGTGATGTGTGAATTCATCTCACAGAGTTACACCATACTTTTCATTGAGCAGTTTTCTAACAATGTTTTCGTGAGATCTGCAATAGGATATTTTAGAGTGCATTGAAGCCTACGGTGACAAAGGAAATATTTTCAGGTAAAAACCAAAAAGAGGCTTTCTGAGAAATTGCTTCCTGATGTATGAATTCATCTCACAGAGTTACAGCGTTCTTTTCATTGAGCAGTTTGCTAACACTGTTTTCTTGGAATCTGCAATAGGATCTTTCGGAGTGCATTGAAGCCTATAGTGACAAAGAAAATATCCTCCGATAAAAACTAGAAATAAGCTTTCTGAGAAAATTCCTTTCACTTGTGAATTTATCTCACAGAGTTTTACCTTTCCTTTTCATGCAGCAGTGTGTTAACACCGTTTTCGTGGAATCTGCAATGGGATATTTGGAGGCGCATTGAAGCCTATGGTGAAAAAGGAAATTACCTCAAATATTAACTAGAAAGTAGGTTTCTGAGAAACTGCTTTGTGATGTGTGAATTCATACCACAGAGTTACACTGTTCATTGAGCAGTTTGCTAACACTCTATTTTGGAATCTGCAATGGGATATTTCTGAGCATAGTGAAGGTTATGGTCACAAAGGAAATATCCTCATATAAAAACTAGAAAGAAGCTTTCTGAGAAACAGCTTTGTGATGTGTTAATTCATTTCACAGAGTTACACATTTCATTTCATGGAGCAGTTTGCTAACACTCTATTTTGGAATCTGCAATGGGATATTTGGAGGCGCATTGAAGCCTATGGTGACAAAGGAAATATCCTCATATAAAAACTAGAAAGAAGCTTTCTGAGAAATATCTTTATGTATGAATTCATCTCACAGAGTTACACATTTCATTTCATGGAGCAGTTTGCTAACACTGTTTTCGTGGAATCTGCAAATTGATATTTAGTAGCGCATTGAGGTGTATGGTGAAAAAGGAATATCCTCAGATAATAACTAGAAAGAAGCTTACTGAGAACTGATTTGTGTGTGTGAATTCATCTCACAGAATTAAAATATTCCTTTTATTGAGAAGTTTGCTAACACTGTTTCTTTGGAGTCTGCAAAGGGATATTTCGGAACGTATTGAAGCTTATGGTGACAAAGGAACTATCCTCAGACAAAAACTAGAAGGAAACTTTCTGAGAAACTGATTTGTGATTCGTGAATTCATCTCACAGAGTTACATGATTCTATTAATGGAGCAGTTTTGTAGCACTGTCTTTGGGGAATGTTCGAAGGGATAATTGGATCACATTGAAGCCTATGGTGACAAAGGAATATCCTCAGATAACAACTAGAAAGAAGCTTTCTGAGAAAATAATTTGTGATATGTGAATTCATCTCACAGAGGTCCACCTTTCTTTTCACGGAACAGATAACACTGTTTTCCTGGAATCTGCAATGGTATATTCAGGAGCACCTTGAGGAATATGGTGAAAAAGGAATATCCTCAGATAAAAACTAGTAAGAAGCTTCTGAGAAACAGCTTTGTGATGTGTTAATTCATTTCACAGAGTTACACCATTCTTTTCATGTAGCAGTAAGGTAGAAATTGGATATTTGGGAGTGCACTGAAGCCTATCGTGACAATGGAAATATCCTCAGAGAAAAACCAAAAAGAAGCTATCTGAGAAACTACTTTGTGCTGGGTGAATTCATCTCACAAATTTACACCTTTCTTTTCATGGAACAGATTGCTAACACTATTTTTGTGGAATCTTCAAAGGGATATTCGCAAGCGCATTGAGGCCTATGGTGAAAAAGGAAATATCCTCAGATAAAAACTAGAAAGAAGGTTTCCGAGAAATTGCTTTTGATATATCAATTTACCACACGGAGTTACACTGTTCTGTTCATTGAACAGTTTGCCAACAGCTTTCATGGAATCCTCAAAGTGATATTTGGATGCACTTTGAGGCCTATAGTGAAAAAGGAAATGTCCTCAGATAAAAACTAGTAAGGAGCTCTCTGAGAAACTGCTTTGCAATGTGTAATTCATCTCATAGATTTACACCAATATTTTCATGGAACTGTATGATAACACTGTTTTCATGGATCTGCAATAGGATACTTGGGAACGTATTGAAGCCTTTGGTGACAAAGGATATATCCTCATATAAAAACCAAAAGGAAGCCTTCTGAGAAACTGCCTTCTGATGTGTCAATTCGTCTCACAGAGTTACATTGTTCTTCTCATTGTGCATCTTGCCAACACTGTTTACTTGGAAACTGCAATGGGATGTTTCAGAGTGCATTGAAGCTTATGTGGACAAAGGAATATCCTCAGACAAAAACTAGAAAGAAGCTTTCTGAGAAACTGTTTTGTGGTTTGTGAATTCATCTCACAGAGTTACACGAATCTTTTCATGGAGCACTTTGGTAACACTGTTTATGGGTAATCTGAGAAGGGATATTTTGGATTGCATGGAAGCCTATGATGACAAAGGAATATCCTCAGACAAAAACTAGAAAGAAGCTTTCTGAGAAACTTCCTCATGGTGTGTGAATTCATCTCACATAATTACACGATTCTTTTCATGGAGCAGTTTGGTAGCACTGTTTTTATGGAATATAAGAAGGGATATTTTGGATCGCATTGAATCCTATGGTGACAAAGGAAATATCTTCAGATAAAAATTAGAAAGAAGTTTTCTGTGAAAGTTCTTTTTGATGTATGAATTCATCTCACAGATGTACAGCTTTCTTTTCATTGTGCAGTTCACTAACACTGTTTTCGTGGAATCTGCAAAGGGATATATGGAGCGCATTGAGGCCTATGTTAAAAAAGGAAATATCCTCAGATAAAAACTAGGAAGAAGGTTTCTAGGAACTGCTTTCTGATGTGTGAATTCAACTCACAGTGTTACATTTTCTTTTCATTGAGCAGTTTGCTAACACTGTTTCTTGGTGTCTGCAAAGGGATATTTTGGAGCTCATTGAAGATTAGGGTGACAAAGGAAATATCCTAATATAAAAATTAGAAAGAAGTTTTCTGTGAAAGTTCTTTTTGATGTATGAATTCATCTCACAGATGTACAGCTTTCTTTTCATTGTGCAGTTCACTAACACTGTTTTCGTGGAATCTGCAAAGGGATATATGGAGCGCATTGAGGCCTATGTTAAAAAAGGAAATATCCTCAGATAAAAACTAGGAAGAAGGTTTCTAGGAAACTGCTTTCTGATGTGTGAATTCAACTCACAGTGTTACATTTTCTTTTCATTGAGCAGTTTGCTAACACTGTTTCTTGGTGTCTGCAAAGGGATATTTTGGAGCTCATTGAAGATTAGGGTGACAAAGGAAATATCCTAATATAAAAATTAGAAAGAAACTTTCTGAAAAACCCCTGTGTGATTTGTGAATTCTTCTCACAGAGTTACACGATTATTTTCATGGATCTGTTTGGTAGCATTGTTATTGGGGTATCTGAGAAGTATATTTTGGATTGTATAGAAGCCTAGTTTAACAAAGGATATATGCTCAGATACAAACTAGAAAGAAGCTATGTGAGAAACTTCTTTGTGATGTATGAACTCACCTCACAGAGTTACACCTTTCTTTACAGGAGCAGTTGAATAATGCTGTTTCCGTGGAATCTGCAACGGATATTTGGGAGCATATTGAAGCCTATGGTGAAAAAGGAATATCCTCAGATAAAAATTAGAAGGAAGCTTTCTGAGAAACTGCATTGTGATGTGTGAATTCATCTCACACAATTACACTGTTCTTTTAATTGAGGAGTTTGCTAACACCGTTATCTTGGAATATGCAATGAATATTTTGGAGCGTGTTGAAGTTTGTGGTGACAAATGAAATACCCTCATATAAAAACTAGATAGAAGATTTCTGAGAAACTGCTTTGTGATGTGTGAATTCATCACAGAGTTGCACAATTCTCTTCATTGAACAGTTTCTGAACCCTGTTCTCGTGGAATCTGCAATGGGATATTTCAGAGTGCATTGAAGCTTATGATGAAAAAGGAAGCAACCTCAGACAAAAACGAGAAAGAAGTTTTTTGAGAAACTGCTTTGTGATTTGTTAATTCATCTCACAGAGTTACACAAAACTTTTCATGGAGCAGTTTGGTAGCACTGTTTTTGGGGAATCTGAGAAGGGATATTTTGGATCACATTGAAGCCTAAGGTGACAAAGGAATATCCTCAGATTTAAACTAGAAAGAAGCTTTCTGAGAAAGTTCTTTGTGATGGGTGAATATATCTTACAGATTTATACTTTTCTCTTCATGGAGTAGTTTGCTAACACTGTTTTTTTGTGAAATCTTCAAGGGATATCTGGGAGTGCATTGAGGCTTATGGTGAAAAAGGAAATACCCTCAGATAAAAACTACAAAAAGCTTTTTGAGAAACTGCTTTTTATAGATGAATTCTTCTCAGAGAGGTACACTGTTGTTTTCTTTGAGACATTTGATATCACTGTTTTTGTGGGGTCTGTGATAGGATATTTGGGAGTGCATTGAAGCCTATACTGACAGAGGAATTATCCTCATAGAAAAACTGAAAAGAAGCTTTCTGCGTAACTGCTTTGCTTTGTGTGAATTCAACTCATAGAGTTACCTTGTTCTTATCATTGAGCAGTTTGCTAACACTGTATTCTTGGGATCTACAATGGGATATTTTGGAGCCCATTGAAGCTTATTGTGGAAAATTAACTATCCGCAGACAAAAACTAGAAAGAAACATTCTCAGAAACTGCTTAGTAATTTGTGAATTCATTGTACATAGTTACACGACTCTTTTCATGGATCAGTTTGATAGCACTGTTTTTGGGGAATATGAGTAGGGATATTATGGATCACATTGAAGACTATGGTGACAAAGGAAATGTGTTCAGATAAAAACTAGAGAGAAGCTTTCTGAGAACCCCCTTGTGATGTGTGAATTCATCTCACAGAGTTACACCTTTCTTTTCATGGAGCCATTGCTAACACTGTTTTTGTGGAATCTGCAAAGGGATATTTGGGAGTGCATTAAGGCCTATGGTGAGAAAGGAAATATCCTCAGATATAAACCAGAAAGAAGCTTTCTGGGAAATAGCTTTGTGATGCGTGAATTCATCTCACGGAGCTACACTGTTCTTTTCATTGAGCAGTTTGCTAACCCTGTTTTCATGGAAGTGTACTGGGATATTTCGGAGCACATTGTAGCTTATGGTGACAAAGGAAATATCCTCAGTAATGGAAAAGAAGCTTTCTGAGAAACTGCTGTGTGGTTTGTGAATTCTTCTCACAGAGTTTCAGGATTCTTTTCATGGAACAGTTTGGTAGCACTGTTTTTGGGGAATCTGAGAAGGGATATTTTGGATCTCATTGAAATCTGTGGTGACAAAATAAATATCCTCAGATAAAAACTAGAAAGAAAGTTTCTGAGGATCTTCTTGTGATGTGTGAATTCATCTCACAGAGTTACACTGTTCTACTCATTGAGCAGTTTGCTAACACTCTATTCAGGGAAACTGCAATGTGATATTTCAGAGTGCATTGATGCTTATGATGACAAAGAAAATGTTCATAAAAAATTAGAAAGAAGCTTTCTGAGAAATTGCTTTGTGATGTGTTGATTCATCTCACATAGTTAAAACATCTTTTAATGTAGCAGATGGTTACACTGTTCTTTTCATTGAGCACTTGTCTAAATCTGTTGTTGTGGAATCTGCAATGTGTTATTTCATAGCGGATAGAAGCTTAGGGTGACAATCAAATGTCCACAGACAAAGAAAAGAAGCTTTCTGAGGAACTGTTTTTTGATCCGTGAATTCAACTCACAGATTTAAAAGATTCTCTTCATGGAGCAGTTTGGTAGCGCCTCTTTTTGGGAATCTAAGAAGGGTATTTTGTATCGCATTGAAGCACATGGTGACAAAGGAAATATCCTCAGACAAAAAGTAGAAAGAAGCTTTCTGAGAAAGTTATTTGTGATGTGTGAATCATCTCAAAGAGTTACACTGTACTTTTCATTGAGTAGTTTGCTAACACTGTTTTGCTGGAAACTGCCAAGGGGTATTTTTGAGTGCCTTCAGGCCTATAGTGAAAAAGGAAATATCCTCAGATAAAAACTAGAAAGAAGCATCGTGAGAATGTTCCTTGTGTTGTGTGAATTCATCTAACAGAGCTACACCTTTCTTTCATGAAGCAGTTTGTTAACACTGTTTTCATGGAATCTTCAAAGGAATATTTGGAAGCATATTGAGGCCTACAGTGAAAAAGGAAATATCCTCAGATAAAAACTAGAAAGAAGCTTTCTGAGAAACTGTTTTGTGATTCATGATGTGGAAATTCATTTCACAGAATTACACTGTTCTTTTCATTGAACAGTTTGATAACCACTGTTTTCGTGGACTCTGCAATAGGATATTTGGGAGGGTACTGAACCCCATGGTGACAAAGGAAATATCTCTGCTAAAAACCAAACTTCTGAGAAACTTCTTTGTTATGTGTGAATTCATCTCACATTTTACCAGCTTTCTTTTCATGGAGGAGTTTGATAGCACCGTTTTTTTGGGGAATCAGAGAGGGATATTTTGGATTGCATTTAAGCCTATTGTGACAAAGAAAATAGCCTCAGATAAATACTAGAAGGAAGCTTTCTAAGAAAATTATTGGTGATGTGAGAATTCATCTCCACAGTTACTTTGTTTTACATTGAGTAGTTTGTTAACACTGTTTTCTTGGAATCTTGCAATGGGATATTTTGGAGTGCATTTTAAGGTTATGGTGACAGAGGAAATACCCTCATATGAAAACTATAAAGAATTTTCTGAGAAAAACTATTTGTGATGTGTTAATAATCTCACAGAGTTACACGAGTCTTTTCATGGATCAGTTTTGTAGCACTGTTTTTGGGGAATTTGAGAAGGATAATTGGGATATCATTGAGCCTATGATGGCAAAAGAATTATCCACAGAAAAACCAAAAAGATGTCTGAGAAAGTGCTTGTAAGGTGTGAATTCATTGCACAGAGCTACACAAGTTGCTAACACTGTCTCCTTGGAAATCTGCAACGGGATATTCAGAGGGCTTGAAGCTTATGCGGACAAAGGAATACCCTCATATAAGAAACATAAAGAAGCTTTCAGAGAAAAACACTTTGTGATGTGTAATTCATCTCAAGAGTTACACGATACTTTTCATGGGGCAGTTTGGTTGAACTCTTCTGGGGTATTCTCAGAAGGGATATTTTGGATCACATTGAAGCCTATGGTGACGAGGAAATATCCTCAGATAAAAACTAGAAAGCAGACTTCTGAGAAAGTTTTGTGTGATGTGTGAATTCATCTCACATAGTTACACCTTTTTTTCATGGATTCAGTTTGGTAACACTGTTTTTGTGGAAACTGCAAAAGGATATTGGGAGGGTTGAGGTCTATAGTGAAAAAGGAAATATCCTCAGATGAAACCAGAAGAAAACTTTATGAGAACTTCTTCCTTTGTGTGATTTCATGTCAGAGAACTACACCTTTCTTACATGGAGCAGCTTGCTAACACTGTGTTAGTGGAATCTGCAAAGGATATTTGGAAGTACATTAAGGCCTATAGTGAAAAGGAAATATCGCAGATAAAAACTAGAAATAAGCTTTCTGAGAAACTGCTTTGTGATGTGTCAATTCATCTCACAGTTACAAAATTCTTTTCATTGAGCAGTTTGATAAACACTGCTCGTGGAATCTGCAATAGGATATTTGAGAGTGTATTGAAGCCTATGGTAACAAAGGATATATCCTCAGATAAAGACAAAAAGATATCTTCTGAGAAACTGTTTTGTGATGTGTGAATTCATCTCACAGAGTTACACCGTTCTGTTCATTGAGCGTTTGCTAACACTGTTTTCTTGGAATCTGCCATGGGATATTTCAGAGGGCAATTTTAGCTTATGGCGACCATAGGAAATACCCTCATATAAAAACTAGAAAGAAGCTTTCTGAGAAACAATTTTATGATGAGTTAATTCATCTCACAGTGTTACACTTTTCTTTTCATGAATCAGTTTTGTAGCACTTTTTGGGCAATCAGAGAAGGGATATTTTGGGTTGCATTGAAGCCTATGGTCACAAAAGAAATATCCTCAATAAAAACCAACAAAATCTTTCTGAGAAACTGCTTTGTGATGTGTGAGTTCATCTCACAGAGTTAAAGTGTGCTTTTCATTGAGCAGTTTGCTAACACTTTTTTATTGAATCTGCAATGGGATACTTTGGAGTGCATTAAAGCTTATGATGACAAAGGAAATGCCCTCATATAAAAACTGGAAGACGCTTTCTGAGAAACCGTTTTGTGATGTGATAATTCATCTCACAGGGTTCATGACATTGACACTTCTCATGGAGATGTTTGGTAACACTGGTTTTGGGGAATCTCAGAATTGATATTTTTGATCACATTGAAGCCTATGGTGACAAAGGATATATCCTCAGATTAAAACTTTGAAGCAAACTTCTGAGAAAGTTCTTTGTGATGTGAATTATCTCATAGAGTTACACCTTTCTTTTCATGGAGCAGTTTGCTAACACTGTTTTAGTGCAACAGCAAACTGATATTCCGAGTGCCTTCAGACCTGTAGTGAAAAAGTAAGTATCCTCAGATAAATACGAGAAAGAAGATTTCTGAGAAAGTTCATTGTGTTGTGTCAATTCATCTCACAGAACTACACCTTTCTTTCATGGAACAGTTTGCTAACCCTGTTTTCGTGGAATCTGCAAAGGGATACTTGGAAGCACATTGATTCCTTTAGCAAAAAAATGAAATATCCTAAGATAAAAGCAAGAACAAATCTTTCGGAAAACTGCTTTGTGATGTGTAAATTCATCTCACAGTGTTACATCATGCTTTTCATTGAGCAGTTGATAACACTGTTTTCATGGCATCTGCAATAGGATATTTTTGGAGTGGTATTGAAGCCGAGGGTGACAAAGGATATATCCTCAGATAGAAACCAAAAGAACCTTATGAGAAACTGTTTTTTGATACATGAATTCCCTCACCGAGTTACACTCTTCTTTTCTTTGTCCAGTTTGTTAACACTGTTTTCTTAATCCATCCATAATGAGATATTTTGGAGCTCATTGAAGCTTATACTGACAAAGGAAATATCCTCAGACAAAAACTAGAAGAAGCTTTCTGAGAAACTGCTTTGTGATGTGTGATTCATCTCACAGAGTTACATCTTTCTTTTCTTGAAGTAGTTTGTTAACACTGTTTTTGGGAATTCTCAGAAGGGATATTTTGGATTGCATTGCAGTCTACTTGACAAAATAAATATCCTAAGATAAAAAATAGATGAAGCTTTCTATGAAATTCTTTGTGATATGTGAATTCTCTCACAGAGTTACACTGTTGTTTGCATTGAGCTGCCTGCTTATACTGTTTTCTTGGAATCCACAATAGGATTTTCAGAGACAATTTTAAGCTTATGTTGACAAGGGAAAACCCTTCATATAAAAACCAGAAATAATCTTTCTCAGAAATCATTTTATGATGGTTAATTCATCTCACAGAGTTACACGAACCTTTTCATGGATTAATTTGCTAGCACTGTTTTTGGGGAATCTGAGAAGGGTATTTTGATCACATTAAGCTTATGGTGACAAAAGAAGTATCTTCAATAAAAACCATAAAGAACTTTCTGAGAAATTTATTTGTGATGTGTGAATTCATCTCACACAGTTACACTGTTTTTTTTTTTCATTGAGCATTGTGCTAACACTGTTTTCTCGGAATCTGTAATGGGATATTTCGGAGTGGATTGAAGCTTTTGATGACAAGTAAATACCCTGATATAAAAACTAGAAGGATATTTCTGAAAACTGATTTGTGATGTGATAATTCATCTCACAGAGATTCAGCTTCTTTCATGGAGCAGCTTGAAAACACTGTTTTCTTGGAATCTGGAAAGGATATTTTGGGAGTGCATTGAGGCCTATGGTGAAATAGGAAATATCCTCGATAAAAACTGGAAAGAGGCTTTCTGATAAACTGCGTTCTGATGTGTGAATTCATCTTACAGAATTACACTCTTCTTTTCTTGAGCACTTTGATAACACTGTTTAGTGAATCTGCAATAGGATATTTTGGAGCTGATTGAAGCCTGTAGTACATATAAATATCCTCAGATACAAAGCAAAAATAAGCTTTCTATGAAACTGCTTTGTGATGTGTGAATTCATCTCACAGAGTTACACTGTTCTATACATTGAGAAGTATGTAACCACTTTTTTCGTGGAATCTGAAGTGGGATAATTCGAGAGAATTGAAGCTTATGGTGACAAAGGAAATATCCTCAGACAAAAACTAGAAAGAAACTTTGTGGAAACTGCTCTATGATTTCAGAATTCAACTCACACAGTTACACTGAGCAGTTTGGTATCACTGTTATTGGGGAATCTGAGAAGGGAAATTTTGGATCGCATTGTAGCCCATGGTGACAAAGGAAAATCCTCAGATAAAAACTAGAAAGTAGATTTCTGAGAAAGTCCTTGGAATGGTTGAATTCATCTCACAGAGTTACATCTTTCTTTTCATGGAGCTGTTTTCTAACACTGTTTTCGTGGAATCTGCAAAAGA
Organism: Trachypithecus francoisi; assembly: GCF_009764315.1. Classification (NCBI taxonomy): domain Eukaryota; kingdom Metazoa; phylum Chordata; class Mammalia; order Primates; family Cercopithecidae; genus Trachypithecus; species Trachypithecus francoisi. The sequence goes on from NW_022680788.1 coordinate 19,216, forward strand.
TTATTTGGTAGCACATGGAGGCTTAGGGTGCAAAGATAATATACTCAGATAAAAACTAGAAGGAAATTTTCTGAGAAAGTGCTTTGTGATGTGTGAATTCATCTCGCAGAGTTACACTGTTCTTCTCATTGAGCAGTTTGCTAACACTGCTTTCATGGAATCTGCAAGGGATATTTTGGAGTGCATTGAGGCCTGTAGTGAAAAAAGAAATATCCTCAGATAAAAACTAGAAAGAAGCTTTCTGAAAACTGCTTTCTGATGTGTGATTTCATGTCACAGAGTTACAACCCGTTCTTTTCTCTGAGCTGTTAGATCCACTGTTTTCATGGAATTTGCAATTGGATATTTGGGTGCGAATTGAAGCCTATGGTGACAAAGGAAATATCCTCAGAGAAAAACCAAAAAGACGCTTTCTGAGAAACTGCTTTGTGATGTGTGAATTCATCACACAGTGTTACACTGTTGTTTTCATTGAGCAGATTCCTAACACTGTTTTCTTGGAATCTGAAATGGGATATTTTGGATCGAATTGAAGTTTAGGTGACATAGGAAATATCATCGGATTTCAACTAGGAAGAAGGTTTCTGAGAAACTGCTTTGTGATGTGTGAATTCATCTCACAGAGTTACACCTCTGTTTTCATGTAGCAGTTTGCTGACACTGTTTTCATGGAATCTGCAAAGGGATATTCAGGAGCAAATTGAGGCTTGTAGTAAAAAATGAAATATCCTCAGATAAAAGCTAGAAAGAAGATTTCTGAGAAACAGCTTTGTGATATGTTAATTCATTTCACAGAGTTACATGATTCTTTTCATGGATCAGTTTGGTAGCATTGTCTGATAGTGCCTTAGAACGAGTATTTGAGAGTACATGGAAGCCAATGGTGAAAAATAACTATCCTGAGAAAAAAAGTAGAAATAAGTCTTTTGAGAAATTTCTTTGTCATGAGTGAATTAATCACACTGAGTAACACCTTTGTTGTCTTTGAGCAGTTTTGTAGTACTGTTTTTGTGGAATCTACAAAGAGATATTTGGGAGCTCCTGGAGGCCTACAGTGAAAATGGAAAAACTTCAGATAAAAGCTGGAAAGATGCTTTTAGTGAAATGGTTTTGTGATGTGTGTATTTATCTCATAGAGTTTGAACTATTTGTTGATTTAGCAGTTCGGCATCACTGTTTTTGTGTTATCTGAGAGGAGATATTCGGGAGCACTTTGAAGCCTATGGTGACAAAGGAAGTATCTTCAGATAAAAGTTTTAAAGAAGATTTGTGAGAAACTGCTTTGTGATGGGTGAATTTGTCTCATAGAGTTACACTTTTCTTTTCATTGAGCAGTTTGGTAGCACTGTTTTTTTGAAATCTGCAAAGGGATATTTGGGAGCCCACAGAGTCCAATGGTGAAAAAGGAAATATCTTCAGGTAAAGACTAGAGAGAAGCTTTCTGAGAAACTCCTTTGTTATGTGTGCATTCATCTCATAGATCTAAGCATTTCTGTTGAGGGAGCACTTTGGCATCACTGTTTTTGTGGCGTCTGAAAAGGATATTGGGAGCGCATGAAGTCTATGGTGGAAAAGGAAATATCCCCAGATGAAAACTAGAAAGAAGCTTTCTGAGGAAGTGGTTTGTGATGTGTGAATTCATCTCAGAGAATTACACCTTACTTTTCATGGAGCAGTTTGCTAACACTGTTTTCATGTCATCTGCAAGGGAATTTTGGGAGCGCATTGAAGTCTATAGCGAATAAGGAAATATCCTCAGATAAAAACTAGAAAGAAGCTTTCTGAGAAGCTGCTTTGTAATGTCTCATTTCACCTAACAGAGTTTCATTGTTCTTTTCATTCAGCAGTTTGCTAACACTGTTTTTGTGGAATCTACAATAGGATATTTGGGAGCACATTGAATTCTCTGTTGACAAAGGAAATATCCTGAGAAAAAACCAAAAAGAAGCTTACTGTGAAACTGCTTTGTGATGTGTGAATTCATCTCACAGAGTACTAAGTTCTTTTCACTGAGAAATTTGTTAAAACATTTTCCGTTTAATCTGCAATTGAATACTCAGGAGCACATTGAGGAATGTGGTGAAAATGGAAATATCCTCAGAAGAAAACTAGGAAAAAGCTTTCTGAGAAACAGCTTTGGGATGTGTAAATCATCTCACAGTGTTACACCATTCTTTTCATGGAGCTGTTTGGTAGCACTGATCTTTAGTATCAGAGAAGGGATATTTTGGATCCCATTGAAGACTAGGTTGACAAAGGAATGATCCTCAGATAAAAACTTGAAAGAAACTTTCTGAGAAAGTTCTTTGTGATCTATGAATTCATCTCACAGAGTTACACCTTTCTTCTCATGGAGCATTTTGCTAGCACTGTTTTTGTGAAATTTGCAAAGGGATATTTGGAAGCACATTGAGGCTATGGTGGAAAAGGAAATATCCTCCGACAAAAACCTGGAAGAAGGTTTCTGAGAAACTACTTTCTGATGTTACTATTCATCTCACATAGATAAATCATCCATTTCATTGAGTAGTTTGGTAACACTGTTTTTGTGGAACATGCAAAGGGATATCAGGAGCGGAGAGAGGCCAATGTTGAAGAAGGAAATATCTTCAGGTAAAAGCTGGAGAGAAAGTTTCTGATAACTCCTTTGTGATGTGTGCATTCACCTCATAGAGGTATAGTTTTCTATTGAGAGTGCAGTTTTGCAACACGGTTTTTGTGGTGTCTGAGAAGGGATAATTGGGAGTTCCTGGAAGCCAGTGGAAAAGGACATATCCTGAGAAAAAAGCTAGAAAGAAGCTTTCTGAGAAATTTCTTTGTAATGGGTGGATTCATTACACAGAGTTACACATTTGTTTTCTTTTAGCAGTTTCGTGGCACTGTTTATATGGAATCTGCAAAGGGATATTCGGGATCTCCTAGAGGCCTACGGTGAAAATGGAAATAACTTCCGATAAAAATTAGAGAGAAGCTTTTTGAGAAATGGTTTTGTGATGTGTGTATTCAACTCAAAGAACTTAACGTTTTTGTTGATTGAGCAGTTCAGCATCACTGTTTTTGTGGTATCTAAGAGGAGTTATTTTGGAGAACATTGAAGCCTATGATGAAAAAGGAAATATCCTCAATTTAAACTAGAAAGACGCTTTTTGAGAAACTGCTTTGTGATTTGTGAATTAATCTCACAGAGTTACACCTTCTTTCATTGAGCAGTTTGGTAACACTGCTTTTGTGAAATCTGCAAAGGGATATTGGGAGTGCATAGAGTCCAATGACCAAAAAGGAAATATCTTCAGGCAAAAACAGGAGAGAAGCTTTCTGAGAAATTCCTTTGTGATGTGTGCATTCATCTCAGAGACCTAAACGTTTCCGTTGAGGGAGCAGTTTGGCATCACTGTTGTTGTGGTGTCTGAGAAGGAATATTTGGGAGCACATGAAGCCTGTGTTGGGAAAGTAAATTTGACCTGTGCAGGTCAAATAAAAACTAGAATGAAGCTTTCTGAGGAAGTTTATTGTGATGTGTGAATTTATCTTATGGAGTTACATGTTGCTTTTCAGTGAGCAGTTAGCAAACACTGTTTCTGTGGAATCTACAAAGGGATATTTGGTAACGAGTTGAGGCCTATGGTGATAAAGGAAATATCTTCAGAAAAAAACTTGAAAGAAGGTTTCTGAGAAACTGCTTTGTGTTGTGTGAATTCATCTCACAGAGTTACACCACTCTTCTCATGGAACAGTTTGGTAGCGCTGTTTTTGGGGAATCTGAGAAGGGATACTTTGAATCGCATAGAAGCCTGTGGTTACAAAGGAAATATGCTCAGATAAAAACTAGAAAGAAGGTAGCTGAGAAAGTTCTTTGTGATGTGTGAATTCATTTCACAGAGTTACACCTTTCTTTTCATGGAGCCGTTTGCTCACACTGTTTTCATGGAATCTGACAAGGGTTATTTGGAAGCACATTGAGACTTATGGTGAAAGAGGAAACATCCTCAGATAAAAATCAAAAAGAAGCTTTCTGTGAAACTGCTTTGTGATGTGTGAATACATCTCACAGAGTTACAATGTTATTTTCATTGAGCAGTCTGCTAACACTGTTTACTGGGAATCCGTAAAGAAATATTTCTCAGTGCATTGAAGCTTATGTTGACAAAGGAAATATCCTCGGAGACAAACTAGAAAGAAAATTTCTGAGAAACTGCCTTCTGATGTGTGAATTCATCTCACAGAGGTACACTTTCGTTTCATGGATCAGTCTGTTACCACTGCTTTTGGGGAATCTGAGAATGGATATCTTGGATTGCATTGAAGCCTATGGTGACAAGAGAAATATCCTCAAATAAAAACTAGAAATAAGCTTTCTGAGAAAAGTCTCTGTGATGTGTGAATTTATCTCACAGAGTTACTCATTTCTCTTCACGAAGCAGTTTGCTAACACTGGAATCTATTTTTTGTGGAATCTACCAAGGGATATGTGACAGCACTTTCAGGCTGGTAGTGAAAAAGGAAAGATCCTCAGATAAAAACTGCAAAGACACTTTCTGAGAATCTGCTTTGTGATGTGTGAGTTCATCTCACAGAGTTACACGATTCTTTTCATGAATCATTTTGCTAGCACTGTTTTTGGGGAACTGGAGAAGTATATTTTGAATCACACTGAAGCCTATGTTGACAAAGGAAATATCCTCACATAGAAACCGAAAAGAAACCTTCTGAGAAACTGCTTTATGAAGTGTGAATACATCTCACAGAGTAACAGTGTTCTACTTATTGAGCAGTCTGCTAACACTCTTTTCTTGGAATTCACAAAAGGATATTTCAGAATGCATTGAAGGTTATGGTGACAAAGGAAATATCCTCAGAGACAAATTAGAAAGAATGTTTTTGAGAAACTGCTTTCTGATGTGTGAATTCATCTCACAGAGTTACACTTTTCTTTCATGGAGCAGTTTGTTACCACTGTGTTTGGGGAATCTGAGAAGGGATATTTTGGTTCGCATTGAAGCCTACTCTGACAAAGTAAATATCCTCAAATAACAACTAGAAAGAATTTTTTTGAGAAACTTCTTTGTGATGTGTGAATTCAGCTCACAGAGTGACACCTTTCTCTTCATGAAGCAGTTTGCTAACACTGTTTTCGTGGAATCTGCAAAGTGATATTTGGGGGCACATTGAGGCCTATGGTTAGAAAGAAAATGTCCTCAGATAAAAACTAGTAAGATGCTTTCTGAGAAACTTCTCTGTTATGTGTGAGTTCATCTCACAAGGTTACACCATTGTTTTCATGCAGCACTTTGCTAACACTGTTTTAGTGGAAAATGCAATAGGATGTTTGGGAGAGCATTGAAGCCTAAGGGGATAAAGGAAATATCCTCAGATAAGAACCAAAAAGAAGCTTTCTGAAAACCGCTTTGACTGTGTGAATTCATCTCACAGAGCTGCCAATTCTTTTCATGGATCACTTTCTTAGCATTGTTTTTGGGGAATCTGAGAAGGGATATTTTGGATCGCCTTGAAGCCTATAGTGACAGAGTAATATACTCAGATAAAAATGGGAAAGAAGCTTCTGAGGAACTTCTTTGTGATGTGTGAATTCATCTCACAGTGTTTCACTTTTCTCTTCATGAAGAAGTTTGCTAACACTGTTTTCGTGGAATCTGCAAAATGATATTTGGGAGTGCTTTGAGGTCTATGGTGCAAAAGGAAATATCCTCAGTTAAAAAGTAGTAAGATGCTTTCTGAGAAACATCTTTGTGATGTGCGAGTTCATCTCACAAAGTTACACCATTGTTTTCATACAGCAGTTAGCTAACACTGTTTTTGTGGAAAATACAATAGGATGTTCGTGAGCGCATTGAACCCTATGGTGACAAGGAAATATCTTCAGATAAAAACCAAAATGAAGCCTCCTGAGAAACTACTTTGTGATGTGTGAATATATCTTGCAGTGTTATAGTGTTCTGTTCATTGAGCAGTCTGCTAACACTGTTTCCTTGGAATGAGTAAAGGGATATTTCGCAGCGCATTGAAGCTTATGGTGACAAAGGAATATTCTCAGAGAAAATTTAGAAAGAAGGCTTCTGAGAATCTGCTTTCTAATGTGTTAATTCATCTCACAGAATTACACCACTCTTTCATGGAGGAGTTTGGTTGCACTGTTTTTGTGGTATCTCAGGAGTGATATCTTGGATAGCATAGAATTCTATGGTGAGAAATGAAATATCCTCAGATTAAAACTGGAGAGAAGTCTTCTTGGAAACTGCTTTGCAGTGTGTGAATTCATCTCAGAGAGTTTCACCATTGTTTCATTGAGAAGTTTGCTATCACTGTTTTCACAGAATCTGCAAGGAGATATAAGGGAGTGCATTGAGGCTCATGTTTAAAAAGGAAATATCCTCGGATAAAAAGAAGAAAGAAGCTTTCTGAGCTATGGCTTTGTGATCTGTGAATTCATTACACAGAGTTACACTATTCTTTCAAGGAGCAGTTTGCTAGAACTGTATCTGTTCAAGCTGAGAAGGGATATTTTGGATCACTTTGATGCCCATGGTAACAAAGGAAATATCCTCAGACAAAAACTAGGAAGAAGCCTTCTGGGAAACTGCTTTGTGAGTTGTGAATTCATCTCACAGAGTTACACCACCCTTTCATGGAGGAGTTTGCTAGCAGTGTTTTTGTGGAATCTCAGATGTGATATTTTGGATAGCATTAAAACCCATGGTGAAAAATGAAATAGCTTCAGATATAAACTGGAGCGAAGCCTTCTCAGAAACTTCTCTGTAGTGTGTGAGTTCATTGCACAGAGTTACATCATTGCTTTCTTTGAGAAGTTTGCTAACACTGTTGTCGCAGAATGTGCAATGAGACACACGGAGGTGCATTGAGGTCTGAAATATTCTCATATAAAAGAAAGAAAGAAGCCTTCTGAGAAACTGCTTTGTGATGTGTGAATTTATCTCATAGAGTTACACTATGCTTTCATGGAGCAGTTTGCTAGCACTGTATAAATGCAATCTGATAAGAGGTATTTTTGATTGCTTTGAAGCCTATGGTGACAAAGGAAATATCCTCAGATAAAAACTAGAAAGAATACTCTGAGAAACTGCTTTTGGATGTGTGAATTTATCTCACAGAGTTACACCACTTTCATGGAAGACTTTGCTAGCACTGTTTTTTTGGAATCTGAGAAGTGATGTTTTGGATCACTTTGAAGCCTATGGTGACAAACGATATATTCTCAGATAAAAGCTAGAAATTATTTTTCTGAGAAATTCCTTTGCAATATGTGAATTTGACTCACAGAGTTACACCACTTTATCATGGAAGAATTTGCTAGCACTGTTTTGTGGAATCTCAGAAGTGATATCTTGGATAGCATAGAATCCCATGGTGAGAAATGAAGTATCTTCAGATAATAACTGGAGAGAAGCCTTTTCAGAAATTGCTTTGTGATGTGTGAATTCATCACAAGAAGTTACACCATTGCTTTCATTGAGAGATTTGCTAACACTGTTTTCTCAGAATCTGCAATGAGATAAATGGGAGGGCATTGAGGCCCGTGTTTAAAAAGGAAATATCATGGATAAAAGGAAGAAATAAGCTCTCTGAGAAACTGCTTTGTGATCTGTGAGTTTATCACATAGTGTTACACTACTCTTTCAAGGACCAGATTGCTTGAACTGTATTTGTGGAATCTGAGATGGGATATTTTGGATTGCATTGAAGCCAATGGTTACAAAGGAAATATCCTCAGTGTAAACTGGAAAAAGCTTTATGGGAAACTGCTTTGTGATGATTGTGTTCATCTCACAAACATACACTTTTTGTTACATTGAGCAGTTTGCTAACACTGGCTTCGTGGAATCTGCCATGGGATATTCCGAGGACATCAAGTCTTACGGTGAAAATTTAAATATCCTTAGAATAAAACTGGAGAGAAGCCTTTTGAGAAACCACTTTGTGATGTGCGAATTCATTTCATAGAGCTACACCACTCTTTTCCTTGAGAAGTTTCCTAAAATTACTTTCACGAAGCTGCAATGAGATATACGGGAGTGCATTGAGGCCTGAAATATCCTCAGATAAAAACAAGAAAGAAGCTTTCTGAGAAAATGCTTTGTGATGTGTGAAATCATCTCAGAGCTACACTACTGTTTCATGGAGCAGTTTGGTATCATTGTTTTTGTGGAATCTCAGAGGGGATATTTCTGATCACTTTGAAGCTTATGATGACAAAGGAAATATTCAGATAAAAACGAGAAAGAAGCTTTGTGAGAAACTGCTTTGTGATGTATGAATTCATCTCACAGTGTTGCACAACTCTTTCATGGAGTCGTTCGCTGGTACTATTTTTGTGGAATCTGAGACGGGATATTCTTGATTGCTTTGAAGACTATCATGACAAAGGAAATATCCTCAGACAAAAACCAGAAAGAAACTATCTGACAAACTGCTTTGTGACGTGTGAATTCATCTCACAAATTTACACCACTCTTTAATGGAGGAGCTTGTGAGCACTGTTTCTGTAGAATCACAAAAGTGATATCTTGGAAAGCATTGAATCCCATGGTGAAAAATGAAATGTCCTCCGATAAAAACTGAAAAGAAACCTTCTCAGAAACTGCTTTGTGGTGTGTGAATTCATCTGACCTCTGTCAGTACAACACTACTTTCATTGAGAAGTTTGCTAACACTGTTTTCACAGAATCTGCAATGAGATATATGGGAGGGCTTTGAGGCCTGAAATATCCTCACATACAAAAAAGAAAAGAAGCTTTCTGAGAAACTGCCTTGTGATGTGTGAATTCATCTCAAGTGTTACATAACTCTTTCATGGATCCGTTTGCTAGCACTGTTTTTGTGGAATCTGAGATGGGATATTTTGAATCGCTTTGAAGCCTATGCTGACAAAGGAAATATCCTCAGATAAAAAACAGAAGCATGCTTTCGGAGAAATAGCTTGCTATTTGTGAATTCATCTCACAGAGTTACAAAACTCTTTCTTGTAGCCATTGGCTAGCACTGTCCTCTTGAAATCTGAAAAGGGACATTTCTGATAGCATAGAAGCCTATGGTGACAAAGTATCCTCAGATTAAAACCAGAAAGAAGTTATCCTAGAAACAGCTTTGTGATTTGTGAATTCATCTCACAGATTTACACCATTCTTCCTTTGAACCATTGGCTAGCACTGTTTTTGTGGACTCTGAGAAATGATATTGCATTGAGGTCCATGTTTAAAAAGGAAACATCCTCAGATAAAATCCAGAGAGAAGATTTGTGAGAAAATGCTTTTTGATGTGTGAATTCATCTCACAGTGTTACACAACTCTTTCATGGAGCCGTTTGATAGCACTGTTTTTGTGGAATCTGATAAGGATATTTTGGATTGCTTTGAAGCCTATGGTGACATAGGAAATATCCTCAGGTAAAAAGTAGAAAGAAGCCTTTGGAGAAACTGCTTTCTGATATGTGAATTCATCTTACAATGTTACACTACTCTTTCATGGATCCGTTTGCCAGCACTGTTTTTGTGGACTCTGAGAAGGTATAGCTTGTTCACTTTGAAGCCTATGGTAACAAAGGAAATATCCTCAGATAAAAATCAGAAGAAGGTTTCTGAGAAACAGCTTTGTGAGTTGTGAATTCATCTCACAGAGTTACACCACTCTTTCATGGAGCCGTTGGCTAACACTGTGTTTGTGGAATCTGGGAAAGAATATTTTTAATCGCTTTGAAGCCTATGGTGACAAAGGAAATATCCTCAGATAAAAACTAGAAAGAAACTTTCTGAGAAACTGCTTTGTGATGTGTGAATTCATCTCACAGTGTTACCCGACTCTTTCATGGAAGAATTTGCTAGCACAGTTTTTGTGCAATCACAGAAGTGATATTTTGGATAGCAAAGAATCCTAGGGTGACAATGAAGTATCCTCAGATAAAAACTGGAGAGAACCCTCTCAGAAACTGCTTTTTGGTGTGTGAATTCATCTCACAGAGTTACACCTCTGCTTTCATTGAGAGGTTTGCTAACACTGTTTTCTCAGAATCTGCAATGAGATATATGGGAGGGCATTGTGGTCCTTGTTTAAAAAGGAAATATCTTCGGATAAAAAGAAGAAAGAAAATTTCTGAGAAGCTGTTTTGTGATGTGACACTTCATCACACAGAGTTACACTACTCTTTCATGGAGCAGTTTGCTAGCATTATATTTGTGGAATCTGAGAAGGGACATTTTGGATCACTTTGAAGCCTAGGGTAACAAAGGAAATACCCTCAGATAAAAACTAGAAATAAGATTTCTGAGAAACTTTGTGACATGTGAATTTGTCTCACAAATTTTCACCACTCTTTCATGGAGGAGTTTGTTAGCACTCTGTTTGTGGAATCACAGAAGTGATATCTTGGATAGCAATGGATCCCATGGTGAAAAATGAAATATCCTCAGATAAAAACTGGAGAGAAGCCTTCTCAGAAACTGCTTTGTGGTGTGTGAATTTATCTCATGGAGTTACAACACTGCTTTCATTGAGAAGTTTGCCAACACTGTTTTTGCAGAATCTGCAATGAGATATACGGGAGGGCATTGAGGCCTGAAATATCCTCAGATAAAAACAAGAAAGAAGCTTTGTGAGAAACTGATTTGTGATGTGTGAATTATTCTCACAGAGTTACACTGCTTTTTCATGGATCCATTTGCTACCACCGTTTTTGTGGAATCTGAGAAAGGATATTTTGGATTGCTTTGAAGCCTATGGTGACAAAGGATATATCCTCAGATACAAACCAGAAAGAAGCTTTCTGAGAAACTGATTTGTGATTTCTGAATCAATGTGAGATTCACATCACTCTTTCATGGAGACATTGGCTAGCACTGTTTTTGTGGAATCTGAGAAGGGATATTTTAGATCGCTTTGATGCCCTTGGTAACAAAGGAAATATCCTCAGTTAAAAACTAGAAAGAAGCCCTCTGACAAACTGCTTTGTGATACGTGAATTCATCTCACAGAGTTACACTACTCTTTCATGAAGCAATTTGCTAGCACTGTTTTTGTGGAAACCCAGATGTGATATTTTGGATAGCCTTGAATCCAATGGTGAAAAATGAAATATCCTCAGGTAAAAACTGGAGAGAAGCCATCTCAGAACTGCTTTGTCCTGTGTGAATTCATCTCACAGAGTTACATCATTGCTTTCATTGAGAAGTTTGCAAACACTGTTGTTGCAGAATCTGCAATGAGACACACAGGGGTGCATTGAGGCCTGAAATATCCTCAGATAAAAACTAGAAAGAAGTTTTCTGAAAAAAGTGCTTTGTGATGTGTAAATTCGTCTCACAGAGTTTCCCTACTCTTTCATGGAGCTGTTTGCTAGCACTGTTTTTATGGAATCTGAAAAGGGATATTTTTGATTGCTTTGAAGCCTATGGTGACAAAGGGAATATCCACAGATAAAAATCAGAAAGAAGCTTTCTGAGAAACTGCTTTGTTATGTGTGAACTCATCACACAGTCTTACACAAACCTTTTATGAAACCCTTTGCTAGCACTGTTTTTGTGGAATCTGAAAAGGGATATTTTGGATCGCTTTTAAGCCTATTGTCACAAAGGAAATATCCTCAGAAAAAAGTAGAAAGGAACTTTGTGAGAAACCGTTTCATGATGAGTGAATTCATCTCACAGAGTTACATGATTCTTTTCATGGATCAATTTAGTAGAACTGTTTTATGGAATCTGAGAAGGAATATTTTGGATCACGTTGAAGCCTATGGTGACAAAGGAAATATCCTGAGATAAAAACTAGAAAGAAGCTTTCTGAGAAACTGTTCCATGATGTGTGAATTCATCATAAAGAGGTACACCATTCGTTTAATGGAGCAGTTTGATAACACTGTTTTCGTCGAATCTGCAATAGGGTAAGTTGGAGAGTATCAAAGCCTATGGTGACAAAGGAAATATCCTCAGATGAAAACCAAAAAGCTTTCTGAGAAACGGCTTTGTGATGTGTGAATTCCTTTCACAGATTTACACCTTTCTTTTCATGGAGCACTTTTCTAACACTATTTTTGTGGAATCTACAAAGGGATATGTGGGAGCACATTGAGGCCTATGGTGAAAAAGGGAATATCCCCAGAGGAAAATTAGAAGAATCTTTCTGAGAAGCTGCTTTGTGATTTGTTAACTCATCTCACAGAGTTACTTGATTCTTTTCATGGAGCAGTTTGGTAGCACTGTTTTGGGGAAATCTGAGAAAGGATATTTGGGATCACATTGAAGCCTATGGTGACAAAGGAAATATCCTCAGATGAAAACTGGAAAGAAGCTTCTGAGAAACTGCTTTGTGATGTGTGCATTCATCTTGCAGAGTTACACCTTTACTTTCTTGTGGCAGTTTACTAACACTGATTTCATGGAATCTGCAATAGGATATTTGGGTGTGCATTGAAGCCTACGGTAACAAAGTAAATCTCCTTAGACAAAAACCAAAAGCAAATTTTCTGAGAAACTGCTTTGTGATATGTGAATTCATCTCACAGATTTACATCTTTCTTTAAATGGAGCAGTTTGCCAACACTGTTTTCATAGAATCTACAAAGATTCTATGAAAAGAGCGCATTGAAACCTATGGTGACAAAGGAAATATCCTCAGTTAAAAACCAACAAGAAACTTTCTGTGAAATTGCTTTGTGACGCGTGAATTCATCTCACAGCGTTACACCATTCTTTTCATAGAGAAGTTTGCTAACAAACTTTCTTGGAATCTGCAATGGGATATTTAGGAGCACACTGAGGAATATGGTGAAAAAGGAACAATCCTCAGACCAAAACTAGAAAGAATCATTCTGAGAAAGTTCTAGGTGATGTATGAATTAATCTCACAGAGTTACACATTTCTTTTCACGGAACAATTTGCTAACTCTCTTTTCGTGGAATCTGCAAAGAAATATTTGGGAGCGCATTAAGGCTTAAGGTGAAAAAGGAAATAACCTCATATAAAAATTAGAAAGTAGCTTTCTGAGAAAATGCTTTCTGATTTCTGATATCGTATCTCAGAGTTAGACTGTCCTTTTCATTGAGTAGTTTGCTAACACTGTTTTCTTGGAATCTGCAATAGAATGTTTCGGAGTGCATTGAAACTTATGTGACAAAGGAAATACCCTCAAACAAAAGTAGAAAGCTTTCTGGGAAACAGCTTTGTCGTGTGTTAACTCATCCCACAGACTTATGCGATGTTTTTCATGGATCAGTTTGGTAGCACTGTTTTGGGGAATCTGAGAAGGATATTTTGGATCGCATTGAATCCTAGGGTAACAAAGGAAATATCCTCAGATAAAAATAAGAAAGAAGTTTCTGAGAAAGTTCTTTGTGTTGTGTGAATTCACCTCACAGAGTTACACCATTCTTTTCATTGACCAGTGTGCTAACACAGTTTATGTGGAATATGCAAAGGGATATTTGTGAGTGCATTGAGGACTGTAGTGAAAAAGGAAATATACTCAGATAAAAACTAGAAAGAAGCTTTCTGAGAAACTGCTTTATGATGTGTGAATGCATCTCACAGGGTTACAGAGTTCACTTCATTGAGCAGTTTGATCACACTGTTTTCATGGAATTGGCAATAGGATATTTGGGAGCACTTTAAAGCCAATGGTGGCAAAGAATATATCCTCCGATGAAAACCAAAAGGAAGCTTTCTGAGAAACTGCTTTGTGATGTTTGAATTTATGTCACAGGGTTACACCGTTCTTTCAGTGAGCAACTTGAAAACACTGTTTTAGTGGAATCTGCAAAGGGATATTTGGGAGTGCATGGAGGTCTGTGGAGAAAAAGGAAATATACTCAGATAAGAACTAGAAAGAAGCTTTCTGAGAAACTGATTTTTGATATGTGAATTCATCTCACAGAGTTACATTGTTCTTTTCATTGAGCAGTTTGCTAACACTACTTTCTTGGAATCTGCAATAGGATATTTCAGAGCACATTGGAGCTTATGCTGACAAATGGAATACCCTCAGACAAAAACTACAAAGAACTTTCTGAGAAACTGCTTTGTTATTTGTGAATTCGGTTCAGAGGGCTACAAGATACTTTTCATGGAGCAGTTTGGTAGCAGTGTTTTTGGGTAATCTGAGAAGGTATATTTTGGATCGCTTTGAAGACTACATTGACAAAGGAAATACCCTCAGATAAAAACTAGAAAGAGGTGTTCTAAGAAAGTTATTCATGATGTATGAATTCACCTCACACAGTTACACCATTCTTTTCATGGAGCAATGTGTTAACACTGTTTTCGTATAATTGCAAGGGGATATTTGGGTTCTCATTGAGGAGTATAGTAACAAAGGTAATATCCTCACACAAAAAGTAGAAAGAAGCTTTCTGAGAAACTGCATTGTGATTTGTGAATTCATCTCACAGAGCTACTCTGTGCTTTTCATTGAGCAGTTTACTAACACTCTTCTCGTGGAATCTGCAATGGTACACTTCGGAGCACATTGAAACTTATGGTGGCAAAGTAAATAACCTCAGATACAAAGTAGAAATAAGCTTTCTGAGAAACTGCTTTGTGATGTGTGAATTTACCTCAGTGTTTCACTGTTCTCTTTATTGAGCTGTTTGAAAACACTGTTTTCATGGAATCTGCAAAGAGATATATGGGAGCACATTGAGGCTTATGGTGAAAAAGGAAATAACCTCAGATAAAAACTAGAAATAAGCTTTCTGAGAAACTGCTTTTTGACGTGTGAATTCATCTCACAAGTTTCACCTTTCTTTTCATTGAACAGTTTGCTAACACTGTTTTCGGGGAAGCTGCAGTGGGATATTTTGTAGCACATTGAAGAATATGGTGACAAATGAAATATCCTCAGACAAAAGCTAGAAAGAAGCTTCCTGAGAACTGCTTTGTGATTTTTGAATTCATCTTACACAGATACACAATTCTTTTCATGGAGCAGTTTGGTAGCACTGTTTTGGGGGAATCTGAGGAGGTATATTTTGGATCACATTGAAGCCTACAGTGAAAGAGGAAATACCCTAAGATGAAAACTACAAAGAAGCTTTCTGAGGAAGTACTTTGTGATGTGTGAATTGTCTCACAAAGTTACAACTTTCTTTTCATGGAACCGTTGCTAACACTCCTTTTGTGGAATCTGCAAAGGGATATTTGGGAGTGTATTGAGGCCTACAGTGAAAAACGAAATGTCTTCAAATAAAAACTAGAGAAAAGATTCCTGAGAAACTGCTGTATGATGTGTGAATCCATCTCTCAGGGTTACACTGTCCTTTCGATTGAGCAATTGTTAATACTGTTGTCGTGGAATCTGCAAAGGGGCATTTTGGAGTGCTTTGAGGCCTATAGTGAAAAAGAAAATATCCTCAGATAAAAACTAGAAGGAAGCTTTCTGAGAAACTGCTTTGTGATGTTTGAATTCATGTCACAGAGTTACACTGCTGTTTTCATTAAGCAGTTTTCTAACACAGTTTTCTTGGAATCTGCAATGGGATATTTGGAGCTCATTGAAGCTTTTGGTGACAAAGGAAATATCCTCTGACAAAAATTAAAAGTAGCTTTCTGAGAAACTGCTTTGTGATGTATGTATTCATCTCACAGAATGACACTTTTCTTTTCATAGATCAGTCTGCTAACACTATCTTCTTGGACTCTACTAAGGTATATTTTGGAGCGTGTTTAGGCCTACAGTGAAAAAGGAAATATCCTTTGAAGAAAACATGAAAGAAACTGTCTGAGAAACTACTTTGTGGTGTGAGAATTCATCTCACTGAGCTACACCACGCTTCTCATGGAGCAGTTTTGTAGCACTGTTTTTGGCGAATCTGAGAAGGGATACTTTGAATCACTTTGAAGACTATGGTGACAAAGGGAATATCCTCAGATAAAAGTTATAAATAAGCCCTCTGAGATATTCCTTAGTGAGATGTGAATTCATCTCCCAGAGATACACTTTTCTTTTCATGAAAAAGTTGCTAACACTGTTTTTGGGGAATCTTCAAAGGGATATTTGGGAGTGCCTTGAGACATATGTTGAGAAAGGAAATATTCTCCAATAAAACCAATAAGAAACTTTCTGTGAAACTTCATTGTGATGTGTCAATTCATCTCACAGAGATACAATGTCTTTTTCATTGAGTAGTTGCTAACACTGTTTTCCTGCTATCTGCAATGGGCTATTTCCGAGCGCATTGAAACTTATTGTGACAAAGGAAATATCCTCAGACAAAAACTAGGAAGACTCTTCTGAAAACTGTTTTGTGATTTGTGAATTCATCTTAAAGTGTTACAGGATTCTTTTCATGGAGCAGATTGGTTGCACTGTTTTTGGGGAATCTGATAATGGATATTTTGTACTGCATTGAATACTATGGTGACAAATGAAATATCCTCAGATAAAAGCTAGAAAGAAGCTTTCTGAGAAAGTTCTTTTTTATGTGTGAATTCATCTCACAGAGTTACAGTTTTCTTTTCATTGAGCAGTTTGCTAACACTGTTTTCGTGGAATATGCAAAGGGATATACAGGAGCGCATTGAGGCCTATGGTTAAAAAGGAAATATCCTCAGATAAAAAGTACAATGAAGCTTTCTAGGAAACTGCTTTTTGATATGGAATTCACTGCACAGTGTTACCTATTCTTTTCATTGAGTAGTTTGCTAACACTGTTATCTTGGAATCTGCAAAGGGACATTTCGCAGCGCATTGAAGCTTAGGATGACAAAGGAAATATCTTCTTTCAAAAACTAGAAAAACCGTTTTGTGAAATGTGAATACATCTAACAGGGTTACACGATCCCTTTCACGGAGCAGTTTGGTAACAGTGTTTTTGGGGAATTGGGGAAGAATATTTTGCGTCACTTTGAAGCCTATGGTGATGAAGGAAATATCCTCAGATAAAAACTAGAAAGAATGTTTCTGAGAAAGTTCATTCTGATGTGTTAATTCATCTAAAAGAGTTACACCTTTGTTTTCATAGAGAAGTTGCTAACACTCTTTAACTGGGATCTGCATTTGGATATTTGAGAGCACATTGAGGCCTGAAGTGAAAAACGAAATATCCTCAGTTAGAAAATAGAAAGGAGCTTTCCGATTAACTGCTTTGTGATGTGTGAATTCATCTCACATAGTTACACTGTTCTTTTCATTGAGCACTTGGCAAACACTCTTTTCTTGGAATCTGCATTGGGATACTTCAGGGCGCATTGAGGCTTATGGTGACAAAGGAAATATCTTCATATAAAAACTAGAAAGAAGTTTTCTGATACACCACTTTGTGATGTATTAATTCATCTCAAAGTGTTACACGATCCTGTTTATTCACCATTTTGGTAGCAGTGTTTTTGGGGAATATGAAAAGGGATATTTTGTATCATATTGACAAAAAAGGAAATATCCTTAGATAAAAACTAGAAAAAAGCTTTCTAAGACACTGTTTTCTGATGTGTTAATTCATCCCACAGACTTACATATTTATTTTCATGGAGCAGTTTGCAAACACGGTTTCACTGGAATCTGCAAATGGATATTTGGAAGTGCATTGAGGCCTATAGTGAAAAAAAATCATCAGATAAAAGCTAGAAAGACTCTTTCTGAGAAACTGCTTTCTGATGTGAAATTATAACAAACTGTCTCTCAGACCACAGTGCAATCAAACTAGAATCAGGACTAAGAACTCAATCAAAACCGTTCAACTACATGGAAACTGAACAACCTGCTCCTGAATGACTACTGGGTACATAACGAAATGAAAGCAGAAATAAAGATTTCTTTGAAACCAATGAGAACAAAAATACAACATACCAGAATCTCTGGGACACATTTAAAGCAGTGTGTAGAAGGAAATTTACAGCACTAAATGCCCACAAGAGAAAGCAGGAAAGATCTAAAATGACACTCTAACATCACAATTAAAGAACTAGAGAGGCAAGAGCAAACACATTCAAAAGCTAGCAGAAGGCAAGAAATAACTAAGATCAGAGCAGAACTGAAGGAGAAGAGACACAAAACCCTCCAAAAAATCAATGAATCCAGGAGTTGGTTTTTGAAAAGATCAACAAAATTGACAGACTGCTAGCAAGACTAATAAAGAAGAAAAGAGAGGAATCAAACAGATGCAATGAAAAATGATAAAGGGGATATCACCACTGACCCACAGAAATACAAATACCATCAGATAATATTATAAACACCTCTAACAAATCAACTAGAAAATCTAGAAGAAATGATAATTTCCTGGACACTTATATTCTCCCAGACTAAACCAGGAAGAAGTTGAATCCCTGAATAGACCAATAGCAGGCTCTGAAATTGAGGCAACAATTAATAGCCTACCCACCAAAAAAAGTCAGGACCAGATGGATTCACAGCTGAATTCTACCAGAGGTACAAGGAGGAGCTGGTACCATTCCTTCTGAAACTATTCCAAACAATAGAAAAAGAGGGAATTCTCCCTAACTCATTTTATGAGGCCAACATCATCCTGATACCAAAGCCTGGCAGAGACACAACAAAAAAAGAGAATTTTAGACCAATATCCCTGATGAACACGATGCAAAAATCCTCAATAAAATACTGGTAAACCGGATCAGCAGCACATCTAAAAGCTTATCCACCATGATCAAGTGGGCTTCATCCCTGGGATGCAAGGCTGCTTCAACATTCAGAAATCAATAAACATAATCCAGCATATAAACAGAACCAAAGTCAAAACCACATGATTATCTCAATAGATGCAGAAAAGGCTTTTGACAAAATTCAACAGACCTTCATGCTAAAAACGCTCAATAAATTCGGTATTGATGGAACGTACCTCAAAATAATAAGAGCTATTTAGGACAAACCCACAGCCAATATCATACTGAATGGGCAAAAACTGGAAAAATTCCCTTTGAAAACTGGCACAAGACAGGGATGCCTCTCTCACCACTCCTATTCAACATAGTGTTGGAAGTTCTTGCTAGGGCAATCAGGCAAGAGAAAGAAATCAAGGGTATTCAGTTAGGAAAAGAAGAAGTCAAATTGTCCCTGTTTGCAGATGACATGATTGTATTTAGAAAACCCCATCGTCTCAGCCCAAAATCTCCTTAAGCTGATAAGCAACTTCAGCAAAGTCTCAGGATACAAAATAATGTGCAAAAATCACAAGCATTCTTATACACCAGTAACAGAAAAGCAGAGAGCAAATCAGGAATCAACTTCCATTCACAATTGCTTCAAAGAGAATAAAATACCTAGGAATCCAACATACAAGGGATGTAAAGGACCTCTTCAAGGAGAACTACAAACCACTGCTCAGTGAAATCAAAGAGGACACAAACAAATGGAAGAACATACCATGCTCATGGATAGGAAGAATCAATATCGTGAAAATGGCCATACTGCCCAAGGTTATTTATAGATTCAATGCCATCCCCATCAAGCTACCAATGACTTTCTTCACAGAATTGGAAAAAACTGCTTTAAAGTTCATATGGAACCAAAAAAGAGCCTGCATTGCCAAGACAATCATAAGTCAAAAGGACAAAGCTGGAGGCATCACGCTACCTGACTTCAAACTATACTACAAGGCTACAGTAACCAAAACAGCATGGTACTGGTACAAAAACAGAAATATAGACCAATGGAACAGAACAGAGTCCTCAGAAATAATACCACACATCTACAGCCATCTGATCTTTGACAAACCTGAGAGAACAAGAAATGGGGAAAGGATTCCCTATTTAATAAATGGTGCTGGAAAATTGGCTAGCCATAAGTAGAAAGCTGAAACTGGATCCTTTCCTTACTCCTTATACAAAAAATAATTCAAGATGGATTAGAGACTTAAATGTTAGACCTAACACCATAAAAACCCTAGAAGAAAATCTAGGTAGTAGCATTCGGACATAGGCATGGGCAAGGACTTCATGTCTAAAACACCAAAAGCAACGGCAGCAAAAGCCAAATTGACAAATGGGATCTCATTAAACTAAGAGCTTCTGCACAGCAAAAGAAACTACCATCAGAGTGAACAGGCAACCTACAGAATGGGAAACATTTTTGCAACCTACTCATTTGACAAAGGGCTAATATCCAGAATCTACAAAGAACTCAAACAAATATACAAGAAAAAACAAACAACCCCTCCAAAAGTGGGCAAAGGATATGAACAGACATTTCTCAAAAAGAGACATTCTTACAGCCAACAGACACATGAAAAATGCTCATCATCACTCGCCATCAGAGAAATGCAAATCAAAACCACAATGAGATACCATCTCACACCAGTTAGAATGGCAATCATTAAAATATCAGGAAACAACAGGTGTTTGAAGAGGATGTGGAGAAATAAGAACACTTTTACACTGTTGGTGGGATTGTAAACTAGTTCAACCATTATGGAAAACAGTATGGCGATTCCTCAAGGATCTAGAACTAGATGTACCATATGACCCAGCCATCCCACTACGGGGTATATATCCAAAGGATTATAAATTACTCTACTACAAAGACACATGCACACGTATGTTTATAGCAGCACTGTTCACAATAGCAAAGACTTGAAACAACCCAAATGTCCATCTGTGACAGACTGGATTAAGAAAATGTGGCACATATACACCATGGAATACTATGCAGCCATCAAAAAGGATGAGTTTGCGTCCTTTGTAGGGACATGGATGCAGCTGGAAACCATCATTCTTAGCAAACTATCACAAGAAGAGAAAACAAACACCGCATGTTCTCACTCATAGGTGTGAACTGAACAATGAGATCACTTGGACTCGGGAAGGGGAACATCACATACTGGGGCAATCATGGGGAGGGGGGAGGGGGGAGGGATTGCATCGGGGAGTTATACATGATAAAATGATGAATTGATGGGTGCTGACGAGTTGATGGGTGCAGCACACCAACATGGCACAAATATACATATGTGACAAACCTGCACGTTATGCACATGTACCTAGAACTTAAAGTATAATAAAAATTTAAAAAAGTATAAAAATACAGTCATTTTCAATGTGAGCCATGGTTTTTCCTTTCTCCTACTCTTTTTTTTCTACAAATTGCAAATACTTCGGCTTTGTTAAATATCTCTATATTTAGAAATAAGTTAAAAATCAATCGATTAGGACATTTGTAGGTAGCAATAACCGTCATTCTATACTGAAATGTTTTCTTTTTGCAAAGAATCATGTGTTTTATAGTTACCACGATGCTTCAATTCAAATGAATACAATCCTTAAGAAAAGCATGATTACAAAAAGGCTTTTATTGTTTTACTTCAATCTTCAACTTACCATTTAACATATATTTTAGAATTAAAGTTTAACACAAATGTCACACTCTCATTGACAAGCGATACTTTAATGAGTAGGCGTGAAAATGCAGAAAATGCCTTACTCCCCCTTCAATAGTGCATATGAAAGCAACTGAAACATTATATAAAGTATTGGATAAGATACTGTGGCAGACATACACAGAATAGAAATGTTAATAAATGCTGACGACTGTGTTCCAAAATACCTTCAGAGAATCCAGACATGTTTTATAACTTAAACTGATAGATATATATTTTAATAAAAATATATTTATGTCTATAAAGCCAAAAAAAAAAAAAAAACTAGAAAGAAGCTTTCTGAGAAACTCGTTTCTGTTGTGTGCATTCCCCTAACAGAGTTACACATTCCTTTTCATGGAGCAATTTGCTAACACTGTTTTCGTGGAATCTGCAAAGGGATATTTGGGAGTGCATTCAGGCCTATAGTGAAAAAGGAAATATCCTCAGATAAAAACTAGAAAGAAACTTTCTGAGAAACTGCTTTGTGATGTATGAATCATCTCATAGAGTTATACTGTTCTTTTCACTGAGCAGTTTGCTCACTCTGTTTTCTTGGAATCTGCAATGAGATATTATTGGGGAGTCTGAGAAGGGATATTTGGAAAGCATTGAAATATATGGTGATAAATGCAGTTTCCTCAGACAAAAACAAAAAAGAAAGTTTCTGTGAAACTTCTTTGTGATATTGGAATTCATCTCACAGAGTTGCACCTTTCTTTGCATGGCGCAGTTTGGTAGCACTCTTTTTGGGGAATCTGAGAAGGGATATTTTGGATCGCATTGAAGCCTATGATGATAAAGGAAATATCCTCACAAAAAAACTAGAAAGAAGCTTCCTGAGAAACTTTTTTGTGAGGTGTGTATTCATCTCACAGAGTAATACAAACACTGGAAAGAAGATTTCTGTGAAAATGCTTTGTTATTGTTAATTCATCTCACAGAGTTACACCTTTCTTTTCACTCAGTGGTTTGGTAGCACTCTTTTTGTGGAATCAGAGAAGGGATAGTTTGGATTGCATTGAATCCTATGTGACAAAGGAAATATCCTCAGATAAAACAAGAAAAAAAATTTTCTGAGAACTTCTTGGTGATGTTTGAATTCATCATACAGAGTTACACCTTTCTTTCCATGGAGCAGTTTGCTAACACTGTTTTCGTGTAATCTGGCATTAGATATTTGGGAGCACATTGAGTCTTACAGTGAAAAACAAAATATTCTCACATAAAAACTGAAAGTACCCTCCTGAGAAACCGCTTTGTGATGTGTGAATTTATCTCACAGAGTCACAGCATTCTTTTTATTGAGCAGTTTGCTAGCACTGTTTTCACGGAATCTGCAATGGGATAAATGGGAGCACATTGAGGCCTATGGAGAAAAAGGAAATATCCTGAGATAAAAACTAGAAAGTAGCTTTCTGAAAAACTGCTTTGGGATGTTTGAGTTCATCTTATAAAGTTATACCGTTGTTTGCATGGAGCAGATTGATAACACTGTTTTTGTGGAATCTGCAATAGGGTATTTGGTAACGCCTTGAAGCTTATGGCTACAAAGGAAATAGTCCCGTATAAAAACCAAAAAGAAGCCTTCTGTGAAACTGCTTTGTGATGCGTGAATTCATCTCACAGATTTACACCTTTCTTTTCATTGAGAAGTTTGCTAACACTTTTTTCGTGGAATCTGTAATGGGATATTCAGGAGAGCAGTTAGGAATATGGTGATAAAGAAAATATCCTGAGATAACAACTAGAAAGCTTTCTGATAAACTGCTTTGTGACGTGTGATTCATCTCAGAGGGTTACAATGCCGTTTTCATTGAGCAGTTTGCTAACCTGTTTTCTTGGAATCTGCAATTGGATATTTCAGAGCTCGTTGAAACTTATGGTGAAAAAGGAAATATCCTCATACACAAATAGACAGAAGTTTTCTGAGAAACTCCTTTGTGATTTGTGAATTTATCTCACAGAGTTACACCATTCTTTTCATGGAGCAGTTTAATAGCACTGCTTTTGGGGAATATGACAAGGGATATTTTGGACCGCATTGAAGTCTATGATGAAAAAGGAAATATCCTCAGACAAAAACTAGAAAGAAACTTTCTGAGAAACTGCTTTGTGATGTGTGAATTCATCACAGAGATTTACACCTTTCTTTTCATGGAGCAGTTTGCTAACACTGTTTTCGTGGAATCTCAAATATGATATTTGGGAGTGAATTGATGCCTATGGTGGCAAAGGAAATATTCTCAGATAAAAAACAAAAAGAAGCATTCTTAGAAACTGCTTTGTGATGTGTGAATTAATCTCACAGATTTACACAATTCTTTCCATGGAATAGTTTGCTAACACCATTTTTGTGGAATCTTACAAGGGATATTCACGAGCTCAGTGAGACCTGTAGTGAAAAAGCAAATATCCTCAGACAAAAACTAGAAAGAAGCTTTCTATGAAACTTCTTTCTGACTTATGAATTCATCTTACAGATTTACACAATTCTTTTCATCGAATAGCTTGGTAGCACTGTTTTTGGATAATCTCAGAAGGGATATTTTGAATCACATTGAAGTCTATGGTGACAAAGGGAATAATCTCAGGTAAAAACTAGATAGAAGCTGTCTGAGAAACTGATTTTTGATGTGTGTATTCCTCTCAAAGAGTAGCACAATTCTTTTCTTGGAGCAGTTTGTTAAAACACTTTTCATGGATCTGCCTAGTGATATTTGGGAGTGCATTGAGGATTATGGTGAAAAAGGATTATCCTCAGATAAAAAGTAGAAAGAAACTTTCTCAGAAATGGTTTTGTGATGTCAGAATTCATCTCATAGTGTTACACCACACTTTTCATGAAGATGTTTATTAGCATTGTTTTTGGGGAATTTGAGAAGGGATATTTGGAATTCCATTGAGGACTACAGTGACAAAGGAAATATCCTCAGGTAAAAACTAGAAAGAAGCTTGCTGAGAAACTGCTTTGTGATGTGTGAATTCATCTCAGAGAGTTACAATGTTTTCATTGAGCAGTTTGTGAACACTGTTTTCTTTTAATATGCAATTGGATCAGATATTTCAGAGCGCATTGAAGCTTATGGTAACAAAGGAAATATCCTCATATAAAAACAAGAAAGTTTTCTGAGAAACTGCTTTGTGATGTTTTAATTCATCTCACAGAGTTGCACGATTCTTTTCATGTATCACTTTGGTAGCACTGTTTTTGGGCAATTTGCAGTAGGATATTTGGGAGCACATTGAAGCCTATGATGACAAAGGAAATATCCTCAGACAAAAACCAAAAACAACTTTCTGAGAAACTGCTGATGGATGTGTGAATTCATCACAGAGATTACACCTTTCTTTTCATGGAGCAGTTTGCTAACACTATTTCCGTAGAATCTGCAAAGGGATATTTGTGAGCGCATTGAGGCCTATTATGAAAAAGGAAATATCCTCAGACCAAACCTAGAAAGGAGCTTTCTGAGAAATTGCTTTGTGATGTGTGAATTCATCTCATACTGTTACATGATTCTTTTCATGGAGCATTCTGGTAGCACTGTTTTCTTGGAATCTGCAATGGGATATTTCAGAGCTCATTGAAGCTTATGGTGACTGCTCAGTGATATAAAAGAGGACACATACAAATGGAAGAACATATCATGCTCATGGATAGGAAGAATCAATATTGTGAAAATCGCCATACTGCCCAATGTCATTTATAGATTCAGTGCCATCCCCATCAAATTACCAATGACTTTCTTCACAGAATTGGAAAAAACTGCTTTAAAGTTCATATGGAACCAAAAAAGAGCCCGCATTGCCAAGAATATCGTAAGTCAAAAGAACAAAGCTGGATTCATCATGCTACCTGACTTCAAACTATACTACAAGGCTACAGTAACCAAAACAGCATGGTACTGGTACCAAAACAGAGATATCGACCAATGGAACAGAATAGAGCCCTCAGAAATAATACCACACATCTACAGCCATCTGATCTTTGACAAACCTGAGAAAACAAGAAATGGGGAAAAGATTCCATATTTAATAAATGGTGCTGGGAAAATTGGTTAGCCATAAGCAGAAAGCTGAAACTGGATCCTTTCCTTACTCCTTATACAAAAAATAATTCAAGATGGATTAGAGACTTAATGTTAGACATAATACCATAAAAACCTAGAAGAAAACCTAGGTAATACCATTCAGGACATAGGCATGGGCAAGGACTTCAGGTCTAAAACACCAAAAGCAATGGAAACAAAGCCAAAATTGACAAATGGGATCTAGAACTAGAAATATCATACGACCCAGCCATCCCATTACTGGGGATATACCCAAAGGAATATAAATCATGCTGCTACAAAGACACATGCACACGTATGTTTATTGCGGCACTATTCACAATAGCAAAGCCTTGGAATCAACCCAAATGTCCATCAGTGACTGACTGGATTAAGAAAATGTGGCACATATATACCATGGAATACTATGCAGCCATAAAAAAAGGATGAGTTCATGTCATTTGTAGGGACATAGATGCAGCTGGAAACCATCATTCTCAGCAAACTATCACAAGAACAGAAAACCAAACACCGCATGTTCTCACTCATAGGTGGGAATTGAACATTGAGATCACTTGGACAGGGGAAGGGGAACATCACACACCGGGGCCTATTGTGAGGAGGGGGCAAGGGGGAGAGATGACATTGGGAGTTAAATCGATGTAATTGAAGTGTTGAAGGGTGCTGATGAGTTGATGGGTGCAGCACACCAACATGGGACATGGATACATATGTAACAAACCTCCGCATTGCACACATGTACCCTAGAACTTAAAATATAATAAAAAATTAAAAAATTGTGAGAAATCTCTTGTGATGTGTAAATTCCTCTCACAGAGTTACCCATTTTTTTTCCATGGAGCAGATTGTTAGCACAGTTTTTGTGTAATATTAACAGGGATACTTTGAATCGCATTGAATCCCATGGTGACAAAGGAAATATCCTCAGATAATATTAGAAAGAAGTATTCTGAGAAACTTCCATGTGTTGTGTGAATTCATCTCACAGAGTTACACTGTTCTTTTCATTGAGAAGTCTGCTTAAACTGTTTTTGTGTAATCTGCAATACGATATTGGGAGCTATTGAAGCCTATGGTGACAAACAATATCCTCAGATAAAAACAGAATAGAAGCTTTCTGACAAACTGCTTTCTGATGTGTCATTTTTTTCCACAAAGTTACACTGTTCTTTTTATTGAGTAGCTGCTAACACTGTTTTCTTGAATCTGCAATAGGATATTTTGGACTGCATTGAAGCTTATGTTGACAAAGGAAATACCTCAGACAAAAACTAGAAAGAAGTTTCCTAAACTATTTTCCAATTTGTGAATAAATCTCAGAGACTTCCATTTCCTTTCATGGAGCAGTTTGTTAGCACTGATTTTGGGGAATCTGAGAAGGGATATTTTGGATTGCACTGAAGTCTGTGGTGCTAAAGGATATATCCTCAGATAAAAAACAGAAAGAAGCTTTCCGAGAAACTACTTTGTGATGTGTGTATTCATTTCACAGAGTAGCATGATTCTTTTCTTGGAGCAGTTTGGTAAAACTGTTTTCATGCAATCTTCAATAGGATATTTGGGAGGGCATTGAAGCCTATGGTGACCAAGGAAATATCCTCAGACAAGAAAACAAAAAGCAACTTTCTGAGAATCTGCTATGTGATGCTGAATTCATCTCACAGGTTACACTGTTCTTTTGTGGAGCAGTTTCCTAACGCTATTTCCATGAAATCTGCAAAGGGATATTCACGAGCACAATGAGGCCTGTAGTGAAAAAGGAAATATCCTCAGACAAAAACTAGAAAGAAGGTATCTATGAAAATGCACTCTGATTTGTGAATACAACTCACAGATTTACAGGATACTTTTCATGGAGCATTTTGGTAGCACTGTTTTTGGAGAATCTGAGAAGCGCTATTTTGGATTGCATTGAAGCCAACGGTGACAAATGGAATATTCTCAGATAAAAACCAGATGGAAGTTTTCTGAGAAACTACTTGTGATGTGTGTATTCATCTCACAGAGTTACACGATTCTTTTCATGGATCAGTTTGATAGCACTGTTTTTGGGAAATCTGAGAAGGGATATTTTGAATCGCATTGAAGACTAAGGTGAGAAAGGAAATGTCCTCAGATAAAAACTAGAAAGAAGGTTTCTGAGAAAGTTTTCTGTGATGTGTGAATTCATCTCACAGAGTTACACCTTTCTTTACATGGAGCCATTTGCTAACAGTGTTTTCATGGTATCTGCAAAGGGATATTTTGGAGCGCATTGAGGGCTATGGCGAAAAACTAAATATCCTCAGATAAAAAATAGAAAGAAACTTTCTGAGATACTGCATTGTGATGTCTGAATTCATCTCACACAGTTACACCATACATTTCATTGAGCGGTTTGCAAACACTGTTTTCATGTAATCTGCAAAGGGACATTTGGGAGTGCATTAAGGCCTATAGTGAAAAAGGAAATATCCTCAGAGAAAAACTAGAAAGAAGCTTTCTGAGAAATTGCTTTGTGCTGTGTGAATTCATCTCACAGAGTTACACTATTCTTTTCATTGAGCTGTTTGATAACACTGTTTAAGTGGAATCTGCAGTAGACTATATGGGAGTGCATTGAAGCCTATGGTTACCAAGGCAACATTCTCAGACAAAAAACAAAAAGAGACTTTCTGAGAAACTGCTTTGTGATGTGTTAGCTCATCTCACCAAGTTACAATGTACTTTTCATTGATCAGTTTGCTAACACTATTTTCTTGGATTCTGTAAGGGAATATTTCAGAGAGCATTGAAGCTTATAGTTAAAAAGGAAATATCCTCAGACAAAAGCTAGATAGTAGCTATCTGAGAAACTGTTTTTTATTTGTGAATTCAGCTCATAGAGTTACACTGTTCTTTTCATTGAGCTGTTTGATCACACTCTTTTCGTGGAATCTGCAAAGGGATATTTGGGAGTGCATTGAGGCCTATGATGACAAAGGAAATATCCTCAGATAAAAACTAGGAAGAAACTTTCTGAGAAACTTCTTTGTGATGTGTGAATTCATCTCACAGAGTTGCATGATTCTTTTCTTTTAGCAGTTTGCTAACACTGTTTTCTAGGAATCTGCAATAATATACTTAGGAGCGAATTGAGGCCTATGGTGGAAAAGGAAATATCCTCACGTAAAAATTAGACAGAAGCTTTCTTAGCAAGCTCTTTTTGATGTGTGAATTCATATCACACAGTTACACCTTTCTTTTCGTGGAGCAGTTTGCTAACACTGTTTTCGTGGAATCTGCAAATGGATATTTGGAAGCCCATTGAGGCCTATGGTGAAAAACTAAATATCCTCCAATAAAATCTAGAAAGAAGCTGTTTGAGAAAATGCTTTGTGATGCGGGAATTCACCTCACACAGTTACACTGTTCTTTTCATTGAGCAGTTTGCTAACACTCCTTTCTTGGATTCTGCAAAGGGATATTTTGAAGCCCATTGAAGCTTATGGTTATAGAGCAAGTATCATCAGATAATAACTAGAAATAAACTTTCTGAGAAACTGCTTTGTATTTTTTGAATTCATCTCACAGAGTTACACCATAATTTTCATGGAGCAGTTTGGTAGCACTCTTTTTGGGGAATCTGAGAACGGATATTTTGGACCCCACTGAAGCCTGTGGTGGTCAAAGAAATATCCTCAGATAATCACGAGTGTATTGAGGCCTATTGTTAAAAAGACAATATCCTCAGGTAAAAACTAGAAAGAAGCTTTCTGAGAAACTGCTTTGTGATGTGTGAATTTTGCTCACAGCATTACACTGTTCTCTTCATTGAGCAGTTTGCTAAGACTATTTTCTTGGAATCTGCAATGTGACATTTCACAGCTCAATGAAGCTGATGGTGACAACGGATACATACTCAGAGAAAACCTAGAAAGAAGGTTTCTGAGAAATTGCTTTCTGATATGGTAATTCATCTCACAGAATTACACTGTTCTTTTCCTTGAGCACTTTGCTAACACTGTTTTCTTGGAATCTGAAAAGGGATACTTGAGAGCACTTTGAGACATATGGTGACAAAGGACATATCCTCATGTGAAAACTTGAAAGAAGCTTTCTGAGAAACCACTTTCTGATGTTAATTAATCTCTTAGAGTTTCCTGATTCTCTTCATGGAACAGTTTCTTAGCAGTGCTTTTGGGGAATCTGAGAAGGGATATTTTGGATCACATTGAAGCCTATGTTGACAATTAAATATCCTCAGATGAAAACTAGAAAGAAGCTTTCTGGGAAGACTCTTTGTGATGATGAATTCATCTCACAGAGTAACACCTTTCTTTTCTGGAACAGTTTGCTAACACTGTTTTCTTGGAATCTGCAATGGGATATTCCAGAGTCCTTTGATGCCTATAGTGAAAAATGAACTTTCCTCAGATAAAAAAGTAGAAAGAGGCCTTCTGAAAAACAGCTTTTTGATGTGTGAATTCACGTTACAGAGTTTCACCTTTCTTTTCATTGAGGAGTTTGGTAACACAGTTCTCATGCAATCTGCAATAGGATATTTGGGAGTGCATTGAGGCCTATGGTGACAAAGGAAATATCCACAGATAGAAGTCAAAAAGAAGATTTCTGTGAAACTCCTTAGTATGTGTGAACTCATCTCACAGAGGTACACCATTCTTTTCATTGAGAAGTTTGTTAAAACTTTTTCAATTAATCTGCTATGTTATATTGGGGAGTGCTTTGATTAATATGGTGAAAAAGGAAATATACTCAGATAAAAACTACAAGGAAGTTTTCTGAGAAACATCTTTGCGATATGTGAATTCACCTCACAGTTACACGATTCTTTTCATGGAACAGTTTGGTAGCACTGTTTTTGGGGAATCTGAGAAGGAATATTTTTGGTCACATTG
Organism: Trachypithecus francoisi; assembly: GCF_009764315.1. NCBI lineage: Eukaryota > Metazoa > Chordata > Mammalia > Primates > Cercopithecidae > Trachypithecus > Trachypithecus francoisi. The sequence goes on from NW_022680788.1 coordinate 49,489, forward strand.
AAGCTTATGGTGACAAAGGAAATATCCTCAATTAAAAACTAGAAGGAATGTTTCTGAGAAACAACTACATGATGTGTGAATTCATCTCACAGTGTTATACTGTTGTTTTCATTGATCAGCTTGATAACACTGTTTTCGTGGAATCTTCATAGGATATTTTGGAAAGCATTGAAGCCTACAGTGACAAAGGAAATATCCTCCGACAAAAACCAAAAAGAAGCTTTCTGAGAAACTGCTTTGCAATGTGTGAATTCAACTTACAGATTTACACTTTTCTTTTTATGGAGCAGTGTGCTAACACTATTTTGTGGAATCTGCAAAGGGATATTCGTGACCACATTGAGGTAATGATGAAAAAGGAAATATCCTCAGACAAAAACTAGAAAGAAGTTTCCTGAGAAAGTTCTTTGGATGTGTGAATTCATTTCAGAGACTTGCACCTTTCTTTTCATGTAACAGTTTGCTAACACTGTTTTTTCGAATCTGCAAAGGGATATTTGTGAGTGCTTTGAGACCTATGGTGGAAAAGGAAATATCCTCGCATAAAAACTAGAAAGAAGCTTCTCAGAAACTGTTTTCTGATGTGTAAATTCATCTCACAGAATTACACTGTTCTTTTCATTGAGCAGTTTGCTAACTCTTGGAATTTGCAGTGGGATACTTAGAAGCACATTAAACCTTAAGGTGATAAGGAAATATCATCATATAAAAACTAGAAAGAAGCTCTCTGAGAAACCGCTTTGTAATGTGTTAATTCATTTCACATATTTACACGAACCTTTTCATGGATCAGTTTGGTAACACTATTTTGTGGAATCTGAGAAGGGATATTTTGAATCACATTGGAGCCTTTAATGAATAAGGAAATGTACTCAGATAAAAACTCGAAAGAAGCTCTCTGAGAAAGTTCTTTTTGATATGTGAGTTCATTTCACTGAGTTACACCTTTCTTTTCATGGAGCAGTTTGCTAAAACTGCTTTCCTGGAATTTGCAAAGGGATATTTGGGATCACCTTGACTCCTATGGTGAAAAATGAAACATCCTCAGATAAAAACTAGAAAGAAGCTTTATGAGAAACTGCTTTGTGATGAGTGAATTCATCACACAGAGTTACATCTTTCTTTTCATTGAGCAGTTGGGTAGCACTGTTTTGGGGAATCTGCAAAGGGATATTCAGGAGCTCATAGAGGCTGACGGTGAAAAAGGAAATATCTTCAGATAAAAACTGGTGAGAAGATTTTGAGAAACTGTTTTGTGATGTTTGCTTTCATCTCATAGTGATGAAACATTTTGTTGATTGAGCAATTTGGCATCACTGTTTTTGTGGTGTCTGAGAAGGGATATTTGGGAATGCATTGTGGCTGATGGTGGAAAAGTAAATATGCTGCACAGATGAAAGGTAGAAAGGAGACTTCTCAGAAATTTCTCTATTATGGGTGAATTCATCTCTGAGAGGTAAAGCATACTTTTCATTGCGCAGTTTGTTAACCCTGTTTTTGTGGAATCTACAAAGGGATATTCAAAGCAGAGAAGCCTGTGGTGAAAAGGAAATATCCTCAGATAAAAACTAGAAAGAAGCTTTCTGAGAGACTGTTTTGTAATGGGTGAATTTATTACTCAGGGCCAAATCTTTCTTTTCATTGAGCAGTTTGGTAACCCTGCTTTTGTGAAATCTGTAATGGGATATTTGGGAGCATATAGAGTCCTAAGGTGAAAGAAGAAAATGCTCCTGGTAAAAACTGGAGAGAAGCTTTCAGAGAAAATTCTTTGTGATTTCTGCCTTCATCTCATACAGCTAAACATTTCTTTTGTGGGAGCACTATGGCATCACTGTTTTTTGGTGTCTGAGAAGGGATATTTGGGAGCACATTGAAACCTATGGTTAAAAGGAAATATCCATATATGAAAACTAGGAAGAAGCTTTCTGAGAAACTCCTTTGCGATGTGTGAATTCACTTAACTGAGTTACACTGTTCTTTTCATTGAGCAGTTTGCTAACACTGTTTTCTTAGAATCTGCAATGGGATATTTCAGAGCACATTCATGCTTATGGTGACAAATTAAATAATATCATATAAAAACCAGAAGGAATCTTTCTGAGAAACCACTTTGTGATGTGCTAACTCATGCCACAGAGTTACACGACTGTTTTCATGGAGCAACTTGCTAGCAGTGTTTCTGGGGAATCAGAGAAGGGATATTTTGGATCACGTTGAATCCTATCGTGACAAAGGAAATACCCTCATGTAAAACTGGAAAGAAGCTCTTTGAGAAACCACTTGGTGATGTGTCAGTTCAACTCACAGAGTTATGCCATTTTTTTCTGGAGCACTTTGCTATCACTGTTTTCATGGAATCTGCAAAGGAATATTTGGGAGCACATTGAGGCCTATAGTGAAAAAGGAAATATCCTCAGATAAAAACTAGAAAGAAACGTTCTGAGAAACTGCTTTGTGATGTGTGAATTCATCTCACAGAGTTACATTGTTGTTTTCATTAAGACGTTTGCTAACACTCTTTTCTTGGAATCTGCAATGAGATATTTTGGAGCACATTGTAGCTTATGGTGACAAAGGAAATATCCTCAGACAAAAACTAGAAAGAAGCATTCTGAGAAACCACTTTGAGATGTGCTAATTCATCTCACAGAGTTCACAATTCTTTTCATGTGGTCGTTTGGTAACACTGCTTTTGGGGAATCTGAGAACCGATATTTCGGATCACATTGAAGTCTATGGTGACTAAGGAAATATCCTCAGAAAATTACTAGAAATAAACTTTCTGAAAAACTTGTTTGTGATGTGTGAATTCACCTCAGAGAGATGCAACTTTCTTTTCATGGTGCAGTTTCCAGCATTGTTTTTGGGGAAATGAGAAGGGATATTTTGAATTGCATTGAAGCATTTGGTGACAAAGGAAATATCCTCAAATAATAACTATAAGAAACTTTCTGAGAAACTGCTTTGTTATGTGTGAATACATCTCACAGATTTACTGTTCTTTTCATCAAGCAGTTTGCTAATACTGTGTTCTTGGAATCTGCAATAGGATGTTTTGGAGTGTCTAGAAGCTTATGGGGACAAAGGAAATGTTCTCATGTAAAAACTAGAAAGAAGCATGCTGAGATACAGCTTTGTGATGTGCTAATTCATTTAACAGTGTTACACGATTCTTTTCATGGAGTCGTTTGGTATCACTGTTTTTGGGGAATGGGAGAAGGGATATTTTGGATTGCATCGAAGCCTCTGGTTACTAAGGAAATATCCTCAGATAAAAACAAGAAAGAAACTGTCTGAGAAAGTTCTTTGTGATGTGTAATTTCATCTCACAGTATTACAACTTTCTTTCCTTGGAGCAGTTTGCTAACACTCTTTTCGTGAAACCTGCAAAGGGATATTAGAGAGCACATTGAGGCTGATGGTGAAAAAGGAAATATCCTCAGATAAAAACTAGAAAGAAACTTTCTGAGAAACTGCTTTGTGATGTGTGAATTCATCTCACAGATTTACACTGTTGTTTACATTGAGCAGTTTGCTACTGCTGTTTTCTTGGAATCTGTAATGGGATATTTTGGAGTTCATTGAAGCCTATTTTGACCAAGGGAATATCTTCAGACAAAAACTAGAAGTAAAGTTTCTGAGAAACACCTTTGTGATGTGTGAGTTCATCTCAGAGAGTTACACCACTGTTTTCATGGAGAAGTTTGGTAGCACTGTTTTTGGGGAATCTGAAAAGGGATATTCTGAATCACCTTGAAACCTATGGTGACAAAGGAAATATCTTCAGATAAAAACTAGAAAGAAACTTTCTAAGAAACTTGTTTGTGATGTGTGAATTCATCTCACCAAGGTACACCATTCTTGTCATGTAGCAGTTTGCTAACTCTGTTTTCGTGGAGTCTGCAAAGGGATATTTGGGAGCACATTGAGGACTATAGTGAAAAAGGAAATATCCTCAGGTAAAAACCAGAAAGAAATTGTCTGAGAAACTGATAAAAACTAGAAAGAAGCTTTCTAAGAAACTGTTTTCATCGAATCTGCCATATTATATTTGGGATTGAATTGAAGCCTATGCTGACAAAGGAAATATCCTTAGATAAAAATCAAAAAGAAGCTTTCTGAGAAACTGCTTGGTGATGTGTGAACTCATCTCACAGAGTTACACTATTTTTCATTGAGCAGTTTGTTAATACTGTTTTCTTGGAATCTGCAATGGAACATTTCGGAGACCATTGAAGTTTATGGTAACAAAGGAAATATCCTCATACAAAAACCAGAAAGAAGCTTTCTGAGAAACTGCTTTGTGACTTGTGAATTCATCTCAAAGAGTTACACAATCCTTTTCATGGATCAGTTGGGTAGCACTGTTTTTCAGGAATCTGAGAAAGGATATTTTGGATCGCATACAAGCCTATGACGAGAAAGGAAATATCCTCAGATAAAAACTGAAAAGAAGCTTTCTGAGAAACTTAATGTGATGTATGAATTCATCTTACAATGTTACACTGTCCTCTTTAGGGAACAGTTTACTAACACTGTTTTCTTGGAATATGTAATGGGATATTTCAGAGTGCTTTGAATCTTATGGTGACAAGGGAAATATCCTCATACAAAAACTAGAAAGATGCTTTCTGAGAACTGCTTTGTTATTTGTGAATTCACCCCACAGAGTTATATGTTTCTTTTTATGCGTCAGTTCGGTAGCACTGTTCTTCGGGAATCTGAGAAGGAATATTTTGGACAGCATTGAAGCCTATGGTGATGAAGGAAATATCCTCAGATAAAAACTACAGAGAAGCTGTCTGAGAAAGTTATTTGTGATATTTGAATTCATCTCAGAGAGTTACACTTTTCTTTTCATGGAGTAGTTTTCTAACACTGTTTTCGTGGAATCTACAAAGGGATATTTTGGCGTGCATTGAGGCATACATTGAAAAGAGAAATATCCTTAAATATAAACTAGAAAGAAACTTCTGAGAAACCTCTTTGTGATGTGTGAGTTTATCTCACAGAGTTACACCATTCTTTTCATGGAGCAGTTTGATAATGCTGTTTATTGGGAATCAGAGAAGGGATATATTGGATGGAATTGAAACCTTTGGTGACAAAGGAATTATCCTCAGATAAAAACTAGAAAGGAGCCTTCTGAGAAACTTCTTTATAATGTGTGAATTCATCTCACAGCGTCACAACTTTCTTTGCATGGAGCAGATTGCTAACACTGTTGTGTGGAATCTGCAAAGTGATATTTGGGAATGCATTGACGTGTATATTAAAAATGCAAATATCCTCAGATAAACACTAGAAAGAATCTTTCTGAGAAACTGCTTCATGATGTGTGAATTCAGCTCACAGGGTTACTCGTTTCTTTTCATTGAGCTATTTGCTAACTCTGTTTTCTTGGAATCTGCAATGGGATATTCGGAGTGCCTTGAAGCTTACGGTGATAAGGGACATATCTTCAAATTAAAACCAGAATGAAGCATTCTGAGAAACCGCTTTGTGATGTGTTAATTCATCTCACAGGGCTACACAATTCTTTTTGTGGAGCAGTTTGGTAGCACTGTTTTTGGGGACTCTGAGAAGAAATATTCTGAATTGCATTGAAGTACATGGTGAGAAAGGAAATATCCTCAGATAAACATTAGAAAGAAGGTTTCTGAGAAAGTGCTTTCTGATGTGTGAATTCATCTCATGAGATTACACCATTCTTTATATTGAGCAATTTAATAACACTCTTTTTGTGGAATCTGCAATGGGATATTGGGAGTGCTTTGAAGGCTATGGTGACAAAGGAAATTTCTTCACATGAAAAACAAAAATAAGCTTTTTGGGACACTTCTTTGTGATGTGTCAATCATCTCACAGAGGTACACTCCTCTATTCATTGAGCAGTTGGCTAACACTGTGTTTTTGGAATCTGCAATGGGATAATTTGGAGCCCATTCAAGCTTAGAGTGACAAAGGAAAATCTTCAGACATTATATAGAAAGAAGCTTTCTGAGAAACTGCTTTGTGATTTGTGAATTCGTGTAACAGGCTTACAAGAATCTTTTCATGAAGCAGTTTGGTAGCACTGTTTTTGGGGAGTCTGAGAAGGGATATTTTGGATAACATTGAAGCCTATGGTGACAAAGGAAATATCCTGAGATAAAATCTAGAAAGAAGCTTTGTGAGAGAGTTCTTTGTGATGTGTGGTTTTGTCACACAGAGTTACACCTTTCTTTTCATGGAGCAGCTTGCTAACACTGTTTTCATGTCATCTGTGAAGGGATACTTGGGAGCATATTGAGGCATATACTGAAAAGTTAAATATCCTGAGATAAAAAAATAGAAAGAAGCTTTCTGAGACACTGCTTTGTGATGTGTGAATATATCTCACACAGTTACACTGTTCTTTTCCTTAAGAATTTTGCTAACACTATTTTCTGGGAATCTGCAATGAAATATCTTGGAGCACCTAGAAGTTTATGGTGACAAAGGAAATGTCTTCATGTAAAAACTAGAAAGAGGCATTCTGAGAAATGGCTTTGATATGTGCCAATTCATCTCACAGGGTTACAATATTCCTTTCATGAGGACATTTTGATTGCACTGTTTTTGAGGAATCAGAGAAGGCATATTTTGGATCACATTGAAGCCTATGTTTACCAAGGAAATATCCTCAGATAAAAATGAGAAGGAAACTTTCTGAAAAAGTTCTTTCTGATGTGTGATTTCATCTCACAGAGTTACACCTTTCATTACATGGAGCAGTTTGCTAACACTGTTTTCATGAAATCTGCAATGGGATATATGGGAGCTCATTGAGGCCTATGGTGAAAAAGGAAATATCCTCAGATAAAAACTAGAAAAAAAGCTTTCTGAGAAACTGCTTGGTGATGTGTGAATTCATCTCACAGTGTTACACTGTTCTTTTCATTGAGCAGTTTCGTGACTCTGTTTGCATGGAATCTGCAATAGGATATTTGGGATCGCATTGAAGTCTACAGTGACAAAGGAAATATTCTCTCTGAGTTACTGCTTTGTGATGTTTGAAGTCATCTCACAGAGTTACACTGTTCTTTTTATTGAGCAGGTTGCTAACACTGTTTTCTTGGAATCTGCCATGAGATATTTCAGAGTGCATTGAAGCTTATGGTGACAAAGGAAATTTTCTCAGACAGAAACAAGAAAGAAGCTTTCTAAAAAACTGCTTTGTCATTTGTGAATTTATCTCACAGAGTTACACAATGCTTTTCATGGAGCAGTTTGTTAGCACTGTTTTTGTGGAATCTGAGAAGAGATATTTTGGATCACATTCAAGTCTATGGTGAGAAAGGAAATATCCTCAGATAAAAAGTAGAATGAAGGTTTCTGAGGATCTTCTTGAGAGGGTGTAAATTCATCTCAAAGAGTTACACCTTTATTTTCATGGAGCAGTAACCTAACACTCTTTTCGTGGAATCTGGAATGGGATATTTGGGAGTGCATTGAGTCCTTTGGTGAAAAAGGAAATATCCTCAGATAAAAACTAGAAAGAAGCTTTCTGAGAAACTGCTTAGTGATGTGTAAATTCATCTCACAGTGTTACAGTGTTCTCTTTGTGGAGGAGTTTGGTAACTCTGTTTTCTTGGAATCTGCAATGGGATATTTCAGAGCACATTGAATCTTATGGTGAAAGGGAAATATCCTAATATAAAACTAGAAAGATGCTTTCTGAGAAACTGATTTGTGATGTGTTAATTCATCTCACAGAGTTACATGATTCTTTATATGGAGCTGTTTGGTAACACTGTTTTTGGGAATCTGAGAAGGGATATTTTGGATCACATTCTAGCCTAGCGTGACAAAGAAAATATCCTCAGAGTAAAACTAGAAAGAAGCTGTCTGAGAAAGTTCTTTGTGATATGTAATTCATCTCACATAAGTACACCTTTATTTTCATGGAGTAGTTTTCTACCACTGTTTTTGTGTAATCTGCAAAGGGATATTTGGGAGCACCTTGATGCATATAGTGAAAAGGGAAATATCCACATATAAAAATGAGAAAGTAATTTTCTGAAAAACTACTCTGTGATGTGGGAATTCATCTCCCAGAGTTACACTGTTCTTTTCCTTGATCAGTTTGTTAACACTGTTTTCGTGGAATCTACCATATTATATTTGGGAGCACATTCAAGCCTGTGGTGACCAAGGAAATAGCCTCAGATAAAAGTTAGAAAGACGCTTTCAAAGAAATTTCTTTGTGATGTGTGAATTCATCACAAAGCATTACACATTTGTTTTCTTTGAACAGTTTGGTAGCACTGTTTTTATGGAATCTGCAAAGGGATACTCAGGAGCTCCTAGAGGCCTATAGTGAAAAAGAAAATAATTTCAGATAAAAAGTGGAGAGAAGATTTTGAGAAACTGTTTTGTGATGTGTGTATTCATCTCATAGAGTTTAACCTTTTGGTTCACTGAGCAGTTCAGTGTCACTGTTTTTGTGGTATCTTAGAGGAGACATTTGGGACACTGTTTTCTTGGAATCTGCTATGGGACACTTTGGAGCACCTTGAAGCTTCTCATTACAAATGAAACATCCTCATATGAAAACTAGAAAGAAGCATTCAAAGAAACCGCTTTGTGATGTGTGAATTCATCTCACAGAGTTACACCGTTCTTTTCATTGAACTGTTTCATAGCACTGTTTTCGAGGAATCTGCAATAGGATATTTGGGAAGGCATTGAAACCTATGGTGAAAAAGGAAACTTCCTCAGATAAAAATCAAAAAGAAGCTTTCTGCAAAACTTTGTGATGTTTGAATTCATCTCACAGAGTTACATTGTTCTTTTCATTTGGCAGTTTGGTAACACTTATTTCTTGGAATCTGCAATGAGTTATATTGGAATGCACAGAAGCTTATGGTGACAAAGGAAATGCCCTCATATAAAAAGTAGAAAGAAGCTTTCTGCGAAACCGCTTTGTGATGTGTTAATTTATCTCAAAGAGTTACACGAATCTTTTCATTTATCAGTTTGGTTGGTTGCACTACTTTTGTGGAATCTGAGAAGGGATATTTGGGATCATATTGAAGCCTATCGTTTCAAAGGTGTAACTCTGTGACATGAAAAATCGCATCACAAAGAACTTTCTCAGAAAGCTTCTTTCTAGTTTTTACCTGATTATGTTTCCTTTGTCACCATATGCTTCAATGCAATCCAAAACATCACTTCTCAAACTCTCCAAAAACAGTGGTACAAAACTGATCCATGAAAACGGTCGTCTATCTCTGTGAGATTAATTTAAAACTCACAAAGCAGTTTCTCAAAAAAAATCTTTCTAGTTTTCATATGAGGATATTTCCACTTTGACCATATGCTTCAATGTGCTCTGAAATACCCCAATGAAGATTCCAAAAAAAACAGCTATAGCTAACTGATTAATGAAAAGAACAGTGTAACTCTGTGAGAAGAATTCCCACATCATAAAGCAGTTTCTTAGAAAGCTTCTTTCTACTTTTTATATGAGGATGTTTCCTTTTTCACCAGAGGCCTCATTGTGCTCCCAAATGCCCCTTTGAAGATTCCATGAAAACAGTGTTAGCAAACTGCTCCATGAAAAGAAAGGTGCCACTCTGTTCGATGAATTCACACATCACAAAGAACTTTCTCAGAAAGCTTCTTTCTAATTTTTATATAAGGATGTTTCCTTTGTCACCATTGGCTTCAAAGCGATCCAAAATATCCTTGCTAAGATTCACCAAAAACATTGCTACCAAACTGACCCATGAAAGGAATCATGTAACTTTATGAGGTATATTGGCAAAGCACAAAGCAGTTTATCAGAAAGCTTCTTTTTGTTTTCATATGAGGATATTTCCTTTGTCTCCACAAGCTTCAATGAACTCTAAAACACCAGATTACAGATTCCAAGAAAACAGTGTAACCAAGCTATTCAATGTCAAGAGGAGTGTAACTATGTGAGATGAATTCACACATCACAAAGCAGTTTCTCAGAAAACTTCTCTCTAGTGTTTATCTGAGATTATTTCCTTTTTCACCATAGGCTTCAGTGAGATGCAAAATATCCCTTCTCAGATTCCTCAAAACGGTGCTACCAAATTGCTCCATGAAAGAATTGTGTAAATCTGTGAGATGAATTAGCAAATCACAAAGCAGTTTCTCAGGAAGCTTGTCTCTTTTTTTGTCTGAGGATATTTCCTTTTTCACCTTTTGCCTCAAAGTGTTCACAAACATCCCTTTGCAGCTTCCAGGAAAATAGTATTAGCAAACTGCTCCATGAAAAGAAAGGTGTAAATCTGTGAGATGAATTCACACATTGCAAAACAGTTTCTCACAAAGTTTCTTTTTGGTTTTTGTCTGAGGATATTTCCTTTGTCACCATAGGCTTCAATGCACTCCCAAATATCCTATTGCAGATTCCAGGAAAAGAGTGTTATCAAACTGCTCAATGAAAGAAATGGTGTAATTCTGTAAGATGAATTCAAACATCACAAAACTGTTTCTCAGGTAGCTTCTTTCTAGTTTTTATCTGAGGATATTTAATTTTTCACTATTTGCCTCAATGAGCTCCGGAATATCCCATTACAGATTCCATGAAAAGAGTGTCTGCAAGCTGTTCCATGAAAAGAAAGGTGTAACTCTGTGACATGAACTCACACATTACAAAGAACTTTCTCAGAAAAATACTTCATAGTTTTTATCTGAGAATATTTCCTTTTTCAACATAGTCTTCAATGCAATCCAAAATAACCCTTCTAAGATTACCCAAAAACACTACTACCAAACTAAACCATGTAAAGGATCGTGTAACTCTGTGAGAGGAATTAAAACATCCCAAAGCAGTCTCTTAGAAATCTTCCTTCTGGTTTTTATATGAGGATATTTCCTTGGTCACCATAAGCTCCAATGCACTCTGAAATATCCCATTGCAGATTCCAAGAAAACAGTGTTAGAAAACTGCTCAATGAAAACAACAGTGTAACTCTGTGAGATGAATTCACACATCACAAATCAATCTCTCAGAAAGCTTCCTTTTGGTTTTTATGTGAGGATATTTCCTTTGTCACCATAGGCTTCAAAGTGATCCCAAATATCCGATTGCAGATACCACATAAACAGTGTTAGCAATCTGCTCAGTGAAAACAACAATGTATCTCTGTGAGAAGAATTTACATATCACAAAGCAGTTTATCAGAAAACTTCTTTCCAGTTTTTATCTGAAGCTATTTTCCTTTTAAACATAGACCTTAAGGCACTCCCCAATATCCCTTTGCAGATTCCATGGAAGCAGTGTTAGTAAACTACTCAATGAAAAGAACAATGTAACTCTGTGAGACGAATTCACACGTCACAAATAACATTTTCAGAAAGCTTTTTTCTAGTTTTTATCTGGGGATATTTCCTTTGCCACCATAGGCTTCAATGCGATCCAAAATGTCCCTTCTCAGATTTCCCAGAAACGGTGCTACCAAACTACTTCATGAGAAGAATCATGTAACACTGTGAGCTGAATTAGCACATCACAAAGCAGTTTCTCAGAAAGCTAATTTTTGGTTTTTATCTCAAGATATTTTCTTTGTGAACATAGGCTTCATTGTGCTGTCAAAAATCCGTTTTCAGGTTCCACGAAAACAGCATTAGCAACATCTCAATGAAAAGAAGGGTGTACCTCTATGATATGAATTCACACATAACAAAGGAGTTTCTCAGAAAGATTATATCTAGTTTTTATCTGAGAATATTTTCTGTTTCACTAGTCCTCAATGCTCTCCCAAATATCCCCTTTCAAATTCCATGAAAACAGTGGTAGCAAAATGCTCCATGAAAGGAAAGGTGTAACTCTGTGAGTTGAATTCACACATCACAAAGAACTTTCACAGAAGGCTACTTTCTAGTTTTTATCTGACGTTATTTCCTTTGTCAACTTACAGTTCAATGCGGTCCAGAATATCCCTTCTCAGATTCACCAAAAACAGTGCTACCAAATTGCTCCATGAAAATAATTGTGTAACTGCGTGAGATGAATTAGCACATCAGAAAGAGGTTCTTAGCTTTTTTCTAGTTTTTATATGAGGATATATCCTTTGTCACCATAAGCTTCAATGCGCTCCAAAATATCAGATTGCAGATACCAAGAAAACAGTGTAGGCAAACTCTTCAATGCAAAGAGGAGTGTAACTCTGTGAGCTGAATTCACACATCACAAAGCAGTTTCTCTGAAATGTTCTTTCTAGTTTTTATCTGAGGATATTTCCTTTGTCACCATTGGCCTCAAAGCACTCCCTTTACAAATTCCATGAAAACAGCATTAGCAAACTCCCCCATTTAAAGAATTGTGTAACTCTGTGCGATAAATTCCTGCATAATAAACAAGTTTCTCAGAAAGCTTGTTGCTGGTTTTTCCCTGAGAATATTTCTTTTGTCACCATAGTCTTCAATACAGTCCAAAATATCCATCCTCAGATTCCCCAAAAACAGTGCTACCAAACTGCTCCATGAGTAGAATGGTGTAAATCAGTGAGATGAATTCACACATCACAAAGCTGTTTTTCAGAAAGTTCTTTCTAGTTTTTATCTGAGGATATTTCCTTTCTCACCATTTGCCTGAAGGCGCTAGCGAAAATCCCATGGCAGATTCCACAAAAAAAGTGTTAGCAAACTTCTCAATGAAAAGAACGGTGTTGCTCTGTGAGATCAATTCACACATCACAAAGAGGTTTCTTTGAAAGTTTCTTTCCAGATTTTATCTGAAGATATTTCGTTTGTTACCATAGGCTTCAATGCGATACAAAATATCCCTTCTCAGATTCCCTAAAAAGAGTGCTACCAAACTGCTCCATGAAAAGAAAGGAGTAACTCTGTGAAATGAACTCATAAATTCCAAAGCAGATCCTCAGAAAGGTTCTTTCCAGGTTTTGTCTGAGGATATTTCCTTTTTCCCATTTGCCTCAAGGCTCTAGTGAATATCCCTTTGCAGATTCCATAAAAACAGGGCTAGCAAATGGGTCCATGAAAAGAAATGTGTAAATCTGTGAGATGAATTCACAGATCACAAAGCGTTTTCTCAGAAAGGATCTTTTTGGTTTATATCTGAGGATATTTCTTTGTCACCATAAACTTCAATGCACTCCAAAATGTCCCATTGCAGATTCTGACAAAACATTGTTAGCAAACTGCTCAATGAAATGAATAGTGTAACTCTGTGAGATGAATTCACACATCACAAAGCAATTTCTCATAAAGCTTCTTTCTAGTTTTTTTTTTTTTTTTTTATTATACTTTAAGTTCTAGGGTACATGTGCATGACGTTTATATCATGTATAACTCCCCAATGTAATCCCTCCCTCCTCCCCCTCCCCATCATAGGCCCCAGTGTGTGATGTTCCCCTTCCCGAGTCCAAGTGATCTCATTGTTCAGTTCCCCCTATGAGTGAGAACATGCGGTGTTTGGTTTTCTCTTCTTGTGATAGTTTGCTAAGAATGATGGTTTCCAGCTGCATCCATGTCCCTACAAAGGACGCAACTCATCCTTTTTGATGGCTGCATAGTATTCCATGGTGTATATGTGCCACATTTTCTTAATCCAGTCTGTCACAGATGGACATTTGGGTTGATTCCAAGTCTTTGCTATTATGAATAGTGCTGCAATAAACATACGTGTGCATGTGTCTTTGTAGTAGAGTAATTTATAATCCTTTGGGTATATACCCAGTAGTGGGATGGCTGGGTCATATGGTACATCTAGTTCTAGATCCTTGAGGAATCGCCATACTGTTTTCCATAATGGTTGTCTGAGGTAATTAATTTGTCACCATAGGCTTCAATGCAATCCCAAATATCGCTTCTTAGATTCCCCAGAAGCAGTGCCAGCAAACTGCTCCACGAAGTATATCGTGTAACTCTGTGAGATGAATTCACAAATCACAAAATGATTTCTCAGAAAGCTTCTTTTTAGTTTTTATATGAGGATATTTGCTTTGTCACCATAAGCATCAAAGCACTCCAAAATATGCCATTGCAGATTCCAAGAAAACAGTTTTAGCAAACTTCTCAATGAAAACAACAGTGTAACTGTGTGAGATGAATTCACACATCACAAAGTCGTTTCTCAGAAAGCTTCCTTCTCGTTTTTATCTGAGGATATTCCTTTGTCACCAATGGTTTCAATGCACTCCTAAATATCCTATTGCAGATTAAATGAAAACAGTGTTCACAAACTGCTCAATGAAAAGAATGTTGGAACTCTGTGAAATGAATTCATACATCACAAGGCAGTTGCTCAGAAAAATTTTTCTACTTTTTATCTGAGGATATTTCCTTTTTCACTATAGGTTTCTGTGCACTAACAAAAATCCTTTTGCAGATTCCACAAAAAGAGTGTTAGCAAACTGTTCCATGAATAGTAAGGTGTAACTCTGTGAGATGAATTCACATATCACAATGCTGTTTCTCACAAACCTTCTTTCTAGTTTTATCTGAGGATATTATCATTTTCACCATATTCCTCACGGTGCTCTCAAATATCCCATTGCAGAATAATAGAAAAAACTGTCTGCAAACTTCTCAATGAAAATAACGGTGTAATTCTTTGAGGTGAATTCACATAGGACAAAGCTGTTTCACAGAAAGCTTCTTTTTGACTTTTATCTGAGGATAGTACTTTTGTCGTCATAGGCTTCAATGCGCTCCCAAATATCCTACTGCAGACTCCACGAAAACAGTGTTATCAAACTGTTCATTGAAAAGAATGCTGTAACTCTATCAGGTGATTTCACATATCACAAAGCAGTTTCTCAGAAAACTTCTTTCTAGTTTTTGTCCGAGCATATTTCCTTTATCACCATAGACCTCAATGGGCTCACGAATATCCCTTTGCAGATTCCAGGAAAACAGTGTGAGCAAACTACTTCACAAAAAGGAAGGTGTAAATCTGTGAGATAAATTAACGTATCACAAAGCAGTTTCTCAGAAAGTTTTTTGTGGTTTTTCTCTGAGGATATTTAGTTTGTCACCATAGGCTTCAATGTGCTCCCAAATATCCTATTACAGATTCCACCAAGACAGTGTTATCAAATTGCTCAATGATCACAAAACTGTATCTCTGTGAGATGAATTCACCCATCCAAAGTTAGTTTCTCAGAGAGCTTCTTTCCAGTTTTTATCTGAGGATACTTCCTTTCACACCATAGCCTTGAATGCGCTCCCATACATCACTTTGCAGATTCCACAAAAACAGTGTTTGCAAACTTCTCCACGAAAAGAAAGGTGGAACTCTGTGAGATTAATTCGCACAGCTCAGAGAAATTTCTCAGAAATCTTCTTTCTTGTTTTTTTCGGAAGATATTTCCTTTGTCACCATAGGCTTAAACATGATCCAAACTATCCATTCTCAAATACCCCCAAATCAGTGCTACCAAACTGCTCCATGAAAAGAATGGTGTAACTTTGTGAGATTAATTCACGCTTGAGAAAGCAGTTTTTCAGAAAGCTTCTTTGTCGTATTTATATGAGGATATTTCGTTTTTCACCATAGGCCTCAATGTGCTCGGTTGAATCCCAATGCAGATTCCATGAAAAAAGAGTTAGCAAACTTCCCAATGAAGAGAACGGTGTAACTCTGTCAGATGAATTCACAAAGCACGAGGAAGTTTCTCGGAAAGTTTCTTTTTATATTTTTTGTGAGGATATTTCCTATGTCACCATAGTCTTCAATACGATACAAATTATCCTTTCTCAGATTCTGCAAAAACAGTGCTACCAAACTGCTCTATGAAAAAAATCATGTCACTCTGTGAGATGTATTCACAAATCACAAAGCAGTTTGTCAGAAAGCGTCTTTCTAGTTTTTGTCTCAGGATATTTCCTCTTTCACCGTTTGCCTCAATGCACTTATGAATATTCCTTTGCAGATTCCATGAAAATAGTGTCAGCACACTGTTCTATGGAAAGTAAGGTGTAATTCTGTGAGATGAATTCAAACATCATGAAGCAGTTTCTCAGAAAGCTTCTTGTTGGTTGGTATCTGAGGATATTTCCTTTGCACCATAGGCTTCACTGTGCTCTCAGATATTCCTTTTCAGACACCACAAATACAGTGATGCCAAAGTGCTCCCTCAACAGAAACGTTTAGCTCTATGAGACAAATGCACACGTCACAAAGGAGTTTCTGTGAACACTTCTTTCTAGTTTTTATCTGAGGATATTTCCTTTTTCACCATATTCCCCAAGTGCTCCGGAATATCCCATTGCAGATTAAATGAAAAAGTGTTAGCAAACTTCTCATTGAAAAGAACAGTGTTACTCAGTGAGATGAATTCATGAATCACAAAGCAGTTACACAGAAAGCTCCTTTTTCGTTTTTATCTGAGGATATTTCTTTTGTCACCATAAGCTTCAATGCACTCCCAAGTATCCTATTGCAGATTCCACTAAAAGAGAGTTATCTAACACCTTTCTTTTCATTGAGCCATTAGATAACACTGTTTTCGTGAAATCTGAAATAGGATATTTTGGAGTACACTGAAGCCTATAGTGACAAAGGAAATATCCTCAGAAAAAAAACAAAAAGAACCTTTCTGAGACACTGTTTTGTGATGCGGGAATTCATCTCACAGTGTTACACTGTTCCTTTCATTGAGCACTTTGCTCATCCTGTATTCTTGGAATCTGCAATGGGATATTTTGGAGCACATTGAAGCTTATGGTGACGAAGGAAATATCCTCAGACAAAATTTGGAAAGAAGCTTTTTGAGAAACTTCTTTGTGTTTTGTGAATTCATCACACAGAGTTACACAATTGTTTTCAAGGAGCAGTTTGGTAGTACTGTTTTTGGTATAGATGAGAAGGGATATTTTTTGTCACATTGTGGCCTGTGGTGACAAAATAAATATTCTCAGATAAAAAGTAGAAAAAATCTTTCTGAGAAAATTCTTTGTGATGTGTGAATTCATCTCACAGTTACAGCATTCTTCTCTTTGAGCAGTTTGATAACACTCTTTTTGTGGAATATGCATCAGGACATTTGAGAGTGCACTGAAGCCTATGGTGACAAAGGAAATATCCTCAGATAAAAGCAAAATGAAGCTTTCTGTGAAACCCTGGGTGATGTGTGAATTCATTTCACAGAATTGCAATGTTCTTTTCATTCAGCAGTTTACTAACACTGTTTTCTTGGAATCTGCAATGGGATATTTCAGAGAACATTGAAACTTATGGTTGAAAAGGAAATATCCTCATATAAAAACTGGAAAGAAGCATTCTGAGAAACAGCGTTGTCATGTGTTAATTCATCTCACGGACCTACACGATTCTTTTCATGTAGCAATATGGTAGCAATGTTTTTGGGGAACTAGAAGTGATATTTTGGATCGCATTGAGGGCTATGGTGACAATGGAAATATCCTGAGATAAAAAGGCAAATGATGCTATCCAATAAGCTGCTTTGTGATGTGTGAATTCATCTCACAGGGTTACATGGCTCTTTTCAATGAGCAGTTTGCTCACCCACTATTCTTGGAATCAGCAATGGGTTATTTCGGAGCACATTGAAGCTTATGGTGGCAAAGGAAATATCCTCAGACAAAAACTAGAAAGAAGCTTTCTGAGAAACTGCTTTGTGACTTGTGATTTCACCTCACAGAGTTACACCTTTCTTTTCATGGAACAGTTTTGTAGCACCGTTTGGGGGGAATCTGAGAAGGTATATTTTGCATCGCTTTGATGCCTACACTGACAAAGGAAATATCCTCAGATAAAATCTTTAAAGAAGCTTTCTGAGAAACTTCTTTCTAACGTGTGAAATCATCTCACAGTGTTACACCCTTTTTTTCATGGAGAGGTTTGGTAGTACTGTTTCTGGGGAATCTGAGAAGGGATATTTTGAATTGCATTCAAGCCAATGTTGACAAAGGAAATATCCTCAGCTAAGTAATAGAAAGAAACTTTCTGAGAAACTACTTTGTGATGTGTGAATTCATCTTACAGAGTTACACCGTTATTTTCCTGAAGCAGATTGATAACACTGTTTCTGTGGAATCTGCAAAGGGATATATGGGAGCACATTGAAGCCTATGGTGACAAAGGAAGTATGCTGAGATAAAAACCAAAAAGAAGCTTTTCAATAAGCTGCTTTGTAATGTGTGAATTCATCGTACAGGGTTACACTGTTCTTTTCATTGACCAGTTTTCTGACACTGTATTCTTGGAATCTGCAATGGGATATATCGGAGAATATTGAAGCTTATGGTGACAAAGGAAATATCTTCAAACAAAAATTCTAAAGAAACTTTCTGAGAAACTACTTTGTGATTTGTGAATTCATTGCACAGTGTTACACGATTCTTTTCATGAAGCAGATTGGTAGAACTGTTTTTTGGAAATCTGAGAATTGATATTTTGAATTGCATTGAAGCTTAGGGTGACAGAGAATATATCCTCAGACAAAAACTAGACACAAGCTTTCTGAGAAACTGCTTTGTGATGTGTGAATTCATCTCAGAGAGTTAAACCTTTCTTTTCATGGAGGAGTTTGCTACACTGTTTTCGTGGGATCTGCAAAGGGATATTTGGGAGTGCTTTGAGGCCTATGGTGAAAAAGGAAAAATATCCTCAGATAAAAACTAGAAAGAAGCCTTCTGAGAAACTGCTTTGTGATGTTTGAATTCATCTCACAGAGTTACACTCTTGTTTTCAATGAGCAGTTTGATAACACTGTTCTCTTGGAATCTGCAATGGGATATTTCAGAGCACATTGAATCTTATGGTGACAAATGAGATATCCTCATATAAAAACTGAAGAGAAGCTTTCTGAGAAACGGTTTTGTGATGTCCTACTTCATCTCACAGAGTTTCATGATTCTTTTCATGGATCAGTTTGGTTGTACACTTTTTGTCGAATCTGAGATGGGATATTTTGGATCACATTGAAGAATATGCTGACAAAGGAAATATCCTGAAATAAAAACTAGAAAGAAGCCTTCTGAGAAAGTTTCTCAGAAGGCTTGAATTCATCTCACATAGTTACACTCTTCTTTTCATTGAGCAGTTTTCTCACACTCTTTTCTTGAAATCTGCAATGGGATAGTTCAGAGCACATTAAAGTTTATGGTGACAAAGGAAATATCCTCATATAAAAATTAGAAAGAAGCTTTCTAGGAAACTGCTTTGTGTTGTGCTAATTCATCACACAGAATTACATGATTTTTTTCATGGATCAGTTTGGTAGATCTGTTTCTGGGGAATCTGAGAAGGGAAATTTTGGATCTCATTGAAGCCTATGGTGACAAAGGAAATATCCTCAGATAAAAACTACAAATAAGCTTTCTCTGAAAGTTCTTTGGGATTCGTGGATTCATCTCACAGAGTTGCACCTTTCTTCTCATGGAACAGTTTGATAAAACTGTTTTCGGAGAACCTGCACAAGGATATTTGGGAATTCATTGAAGCCTATAGTGAAAAAGGAAATATTATCAGACAAAAACTGGAAAGAATCTTTCTGAGAAATTGCTCTGTGATGTGTGAATTCATCATGCAGAGTTACCCGTTCGTTTAGATGAGTACTTTGATGACAATGTCTTCGTGGAATATGCAAGAGGATATTTTGGAGTCCGTTGAAGACAATGGTGACAGTGGAAATATAATCAGACAAAAATCAAAAGAAGCTTACTGTGAAACTGCTTTGTGATGTGTGAATTCATCTTACCAAGTTACACCATTCTTTTAATTGAGAAGTTTGCTAACACTTTTTTCAGGGAATCTGCAATGGGATATTCCGGAGCACATTGAGCAATATGGTGAAAAAGGAAATATCCTCTGATATAACTTGAAAGAACCTATCTGAGAAAGAGCTCTGTGATTTGTGAATACCTCTCAGAGAGCTAAAACCCTCTTTATATAGAGCAGTTTGGTAGCACTCTTTTTGGGAAATCTGAGAAGGGATATTTTGAATGGCATTGAAGCCTTTGGTGACAAAGGAAATGTCCTCAGTTAAAAACTAGTAAGAAGCTTTCTGAGAAACTGCATTGTGATGTGTGAATTCATCTCACAGATTTACATGATTATTTTCTTGGAGCACTTTGCTAACACGGTTTTCATGGAATTTAAAGAAGGATATTATGGAGCACATTAAAGCCTATATTGACAAAGGAAATATCCTCAGACAAAAAGCAAAAAGAAGCTTTCTGAGAAACAGCCTTGTGTTGTGTGAATTCAGGTCACAGATTTACACCTTACTTTTCATGGAGCCCTTTGCTAACACTATTTTCTTGAAATCTACAAAGGGATATTCTGGAGTACATTGAGGCTGAGGGTGAAAAAGGAAATATCTTCAGATAAAAACTAGAAAGAAGCTTTCTGAGAAACTGCTTTGTGATTTGTGAATTCATCCCAGAGAGTTACTTGATTCTTTTCATGGAGGTATTTTGTAGCACTGTTTTTGGGGAATCTGAGAAGGGATATTTTGGATTGCATTGAAGTCTATGGTGAAAAAGGAAATAACCTCCGATAAAAACTAGAAAGAAGTTTCTCAGAAACTGCATTATGATTTGTGAATTTTCCTCACAGAATTACACAATTCTTTTCATGGAGCATTTTGGTTACACTGTTTTTGGGGAATCTGAGAAGGAATATTTTGAATCACCTTGAAGCCTATGGTGACAGAGAACTATAAACAGATAAAAAGTAGAAAGAAGCTTTCTCAGAAACATCTTTGTGATGTGTGTATTCATCTCACAGAGTAACACCTTTCTTTTCATGGAACAGTTTGCTAACAATGTTTGCATGCTATCTACAAAGTCATATTTGGGAGCGAGTTGAGACCTATTGTTTAAACAGAAATATCCTCAGATAAAAACTAGAAAGAAGCTTTCTGAGAAAATGCTTTGCGATGTGTGAATTCATCTCACCGAATTACACCACTAGTTTCATGGAGCAGTTTGCTAATACTGTTTTCTTGGAATCTGCCATAAGATATTTTGGACCGCATTGAAGCCTATGGTGACATATGAAATATCCGCATACAAAAACCCAAAAGAAACTTTTTTGTGAAACTGACTTGTAACGTGTGAATTCATCTTTCAGAGTTACATCTTTCTTTTCGTGGAGTAGTTTGCTGGCACTGTTTTCGTGGAATCTGCAAAGGGATATTTGGGAGTGCATTGAAGCTTATAGTGAAAAGGGAAATATCAACAGATAAAAGCCAGAAACAAGGTTTCTGAGAAACTGCTTTGTGATGTGTGAATTCATCTTACAGTGTTACACTGTTCTTTTCATTGAGCAGTTTGCAAACACTGTTTTCGTGGAATCTGCAATGACATATTTTGGAGCAATTTGAAGCTTATAGTGACAAAGGAGATATCCTCATATAAAAATTAGAAAGAAGCTTTCTGAGAAACCACTTTGTGATGTGCCAATTCAACTCACAGTGTTACATGATTCTTTTCATGGAAGAGTTTGGTAACACTGTTTTTGGGGCATCTGAGAGCGGATACATTTGATTGCATTGAAGTCTATGGTGACAAAGGAAATCTCCTCAGATATAAACTAGAAAGACTTCTGAGAAACTTCTTTGTAATGTTTGAATTCATCTGACAGTTTTACACCTTTGTCTTCATAGAGCAGTTTGCTAACACTGTTTTTGTGAAATCTGTGAAGGGTTATTTGGGAGCGCATTGACGCATACAGTCAAAAAGGAAATATCCTCAGATAAAAATTAGAAAGAAGCTTCCTGAGAAACTGCTTTGTGGTGTGTGAACTCATCTTAGAGATACATCTTCCTTTTCTTGGAGCAGTTTGGTAGTACTGCTTTTGGGGAATCAGAGAAGGGGTATTTTGGATGACATTGAAACCTATATTGACAAAGGAAATATTATCACATAAACACTAGAAAGAAACTTTCTGAGAAACTTCTTCATGAGGTGTAAATTCATCTCACAGAGTTACACCTTTCTTTTCATGGAGTAGTTTGCTAACACTGTTTTCGTGGAATCTGCTAAGTGATATTTTGGAGTGCATTGAAGCCTATAGTGACAAAGGAATTATCCTCAGATAAAAATCAAAAATAAGCTTTCTAAGAAACTGCTCTGTGACGTGTGATTTCATCTCACAGAGTTACACTGTTCTTTTCATTGAGAAGTTAGCTAACACTTATCTCTTTTAATCTGCAATGGGATATTCAGGCGTACATGCAGGAATATAGTGAAAAAGGAAATATCCTCAGATAAAAACTAGAAAGAATCTTTTTGAGAAACTACTTTGTGGTGTGCTAATTTATCTTTCAGATTTACACAATTCTTTTCTTGGAGCAGATTGGTAGCATTGTATTTCGGGAATATGGGAAGGCATATTTTGGATTGCCTTGAAGCCTTGGTTGACAAAGGAAATATCCTCATGTAAAAAATAGAAATAAGCTTTCTGAGAAACCGATTTGTGATGTGTTAATTCATTTCACAGACCTACATAATTCTTTTAATGGATCCGATTGGTAGCACTGTTTTTGGGGAATCTGAGAAGAGATATTTTGGATCACATTGAAGCCTGTGGTGGCAAATGAACTATCTTCAGATAAAAACAGGAAAGAAGCTTTCTGAGTAACTTCCTTGTGATGCATGAATTCATCTCTCATAGTTACACCTTTCTTTTCATGGGACAGTTTGCTAACACTGCTTTAGTGTAATGTGCAAAGGGATATGTGGGAGCACCTTGAGGCCAATAGTGAAAAATGAAATATCCTCAAAATAAAACGAGAAAGAAGCATTCTGAGAAACCACTTTGTTATGTGTAAGTTCATCACACAGAGCTACACAATTCCTTTCACGGATCATTTGGTAGCACTGTTTTTGGGGAATCTGAGAAGGGATATTTTGGATCACATTGAAGTCTATGCTGAAAAAGGAAATATCCTCAGATAAAAACTAGAAAGAATCTTTCTGATTAGGTTCTTTGTGATGTGTGAGTTCACCTCACAGAGTTACACCTTTCTTTTCATGCAAGAGTTTGCTAATACTGCTTCCGTGGAATCTGCAATGGGATATTTGGGAGCACTTTGAGGCCTATAGTGAAAAAGGAAATATCATCAGAAAAAAAAACGAGAAAGAAGCTTTCTGAAAAACTGCTTTTTGATGTGTGAATTAATCTCACAGAGTTACCTGATCCTTTTCATTGAGCTGTTTGATAACACTGTTTTGGTGGAATCTGCAATAGGATATTTTTGAGAGAATTGGAGTCTAGGGTGACAAAGGAAATATCCTCTGATGAAAACCAAAAAATGCTTTCTGAGAAACTGCTTTGCGGTGTGTTAATTCATCTCACAGAGTTACACTGTTCCTTTAATTAAGCCTTATGCTACCACTCTTTCCTTGGAATCTGCAAAGGGACACTTCAGAGCACATTGAAGCTTATTGTGACAAAGGAAATATCCTCAGACAAAAACTGGAAAGAAGCTTTCTGAGAAATCACTTTGTGGCAAGGTAATTCATCTCACAGAGTTACACGATTCTTTTCATGGAACAGTTTGTTAGTACTGTTTTGGGGGTATGTGAGAAGTGATATTTTGGATCTTTTTGAAGCCTACATTGAAAAAAAAATATTCTCAGATAAATCTAAAAAGAAGCTTTCTGAGAAAGTTCAATGTGATGTGAGAATTTATCTCACAGAGTTACAAGTTTGTTTCCATGGAGCAGTTTGCTAAACTGTTCTTGTGTAATCTTCAAGGGGATATTTGTGAGTGCATTGAGGCCCATGGTGAAAAACTAAATATCCTCAGATAAAAACCAAGAAGAAGCATTCTGAGAAACTGCTTTGTGAAATTTGAATTCATCTCCCAGAGTTACACTGTTCTTTTCATTTAGCAGTTTGCTAACACTGTTTTCTTGGAATCTGCAATGGTATATTTCGGAGCGAATGGAGGCCTAGGTCGAAAAAGGAATTATCCTCAGATTAAAACTAGAAGGAATCTTCCTGAGAAGCTGCTTTGTGATGTGTGAATTAATCTCAGGTTGTTACACTGTACTTTTCACTCAGCAGTTCGCTAACACTCTTTCCTTGGAATCTGTAGTGGGACAAATCAGAGTGCATTGAAGATTATGGTGACAAAGGAAATATCCTCAGATAAAAACCAAAAAGAAGCTTTCTGAGAAACTGCTTTGTGATGTGTGAATTCATCTCACAGAGTTACATCATCCTTTTCATTGAGAAGTTTGCTAACACTTCTGTAATGGGATATTCGGACACACATTCAGGAATACAGTGAAAAGGAAATATCCTCAGATAAAAACTGGAAAGAAGTTATCTGAGAAAAAGCTTTGATGTGTGAATTAATCTCACAGAGTTACACCACCGTTTTCATGGAGCAGTTAGATATCCCTGTTTTTAGGGAATCCGAGAAAGGATATTTTGAATTGCATTGAAGCCTATGGTGACAAAGGAAACATTCTCAGACAAAAACTAGAAAGAAGCTTTCTGAGGTAGTTCTTTGTGATGTGTGAATTCATCTCACAGAGTTATACATTTCTATTCATGGAGAAGTTTTCTAACACCGTTTACGTGGAAACAGCAAAGGGATATTTGTGAGTGCATTGAGGCCTATAGTGAAGAAGGAAATATCCTCAGATAAAAATGAGAAAGAAGCATTCTGAGAAACGGCTTTGTCATGTGTTATTTCAACTCACAGCATTGCACAATTCTTTTCATGGATCATTGGTAACACTGTTTTGGGGAATTCTGAGAAGGCATAATTTTGATTGCATTGAAGCTTGTGTTGAGAAAGGAAATATCTTCAGGAAAAAACTAGAAAGCTTTCTGAGAAAGTAGTTTGTGATGTGTGAATTCATCTCACACAGTTACAAGGTTCTTTTCATTGAGCAATTTGAAAATACTGTTTTTGTGGAATCTGCAATGGGATATTTGGGAGCGTATTAAAGCGTATGGTAACATAGGTAATATTCTCAGATAAAAACTAGAACGAAGATTTCTGAGAAAGTTACTTGTGATGTGTGAATTCTTCTCACAGAGTTACATTTTTTTTTTCCTGGAGCAGCTTGCTAACACTCTTTTCATGGAATCTGCAAAGGAATATTTGGGAGCACATTTAGGCATATAGAGAAAAGTTAGATATCCTGAGATAAGAAACAGAAAGCTGAGAAAGTGCTTTGTGATGTGTGAATACATCTCTCCAAATTACACTGTTGTTTTCATTGAGCAGTTGGTAAACACTGTTTTCTTGGAATCTGCAATGGTATATTTTGGAGCACCTTGAAGCTTATGGTGACAAATGAC
>NW_022680789.1:0-73016 GCF_009764315.1 Trachypithecus francoisi
TTTCTTTTTCCTCCTCCACTTCTTTTTCCTCCTCCTTTTCTTTCTTTTCCTCCATTTCTTTTTCCTCCTTCTCCTCCATTTCTTTTTCCTCCTTCTCCTCCATTTCTTTTTCCTCCTCCTCCTCCTCCTCACAGGCATGAGCCACTACACAAGGCTTGGCTGTTTGTTTCTTTCTCCTCCTCCTCCATTTCTTTTTCTCCTCCTCCTCCTCCTCACAGGCATGAGCCACTACACAAGGCTTGGCTGTTTGTTTCTTTCTCCTCCTCCTCCATTTCTTTTTCCTCCTCCTCCTCCTCCTCCTCACAGTCACCAGCCACCACGACTGGCCTGGCTGTTTCCTTTTCCTCCTTTCCTCCTCTTGCTCCTCCTCCCCCTCCCAAACTGCTGGGATTACATGCCTGAACCACCGCACCTAGCTATTTCTTCTTTTTCTTCCACTTCCTCCTACTCCTTCTTCACTTAATCTTTTTTTTTTTTTTTTTTTTTGATGTGGAGTCTCGCTCTGTTGCCCAGGCTGGAGTGCAGTGGTGCGATCTCGGCTAATTGCAACCTCCACCTCCTGGGTTCAAGCCTCCCAAGTATATGGGATTACCAGCATCCACCACCATGCCCAGTCAATTTTTGTACTTTTAGTAGAGACGGGGTTTCACCATGTTGGCTAGGCTGGTCTCAAACTCCTGACCTCGTGATCTGTCCACCTCCGCCTCCCAAAGTGCTGGGATTAGAGGCATGAGCCACTGCGCCCAGACCCTCTTTTTTTTGTTGTTTTTTTTTCCCTTGAAATGGAGTTTCACTCTTGTTGCCCAGGCTGGAGTGCAATGGCATGATCTTCCCTCACTGCAACCTCCACCTCCTGTGTTCAAGTGATTCTCATGCCTTAGCCCCCCGAGTAGATGGGATTACAGGCACTTGCCACCAGACCTGGCTAGTTTTTATATTTTTAGAAGAGACAAGGTTTCTCCATGCTGGCCATGCTGGTCTTGAACTCCTGATCTCAGGTGATCCGCCCTCCTTGGCCTCCCAAAGTGCTGGGATTACAGCTGTCAGACACTGCGCTGGGCCTACAGCTCATTTCTTACCACAGAGATCTTTGCACCTCTCCACAAAACTGCCATCAGGGATGTCCCCACAAACCATTCATCCCAGGTGCCATGCAGAGAAGAGCTTCTTGTTCTCCTCTTCCCTTTACCTCTTCCCATCTTGTTCATTCATTCATCCCTTTTCCATTCTCACTTTTAAGCATTAACCTTTCAAAAGCCTGTCTTCCCCTATAAGTAACGTATTGTAACTCCCGCCATCACCATATCCTTCTCCAACCCACCAAACTGTCTGAGTTTATGGTAAGTCCATAAACTGACAAGAAAAGGGAAACATTCATTGCAAACTTTGCAGCCCCTGTTACCCAACGTGACAGCACAGATCTTCTGGTCTTTGAAGACCCTTTTTTTTTTTTAAGACAGGTGTCACTCTGTCACCCAGGTTCAGGTGCAGTGGTGCAATCACAGCTCACTGCAGCCCCCAACTCCTGTGCTCTGGCGATCTGCCTGCCTCAGCCTCCCAAGTAGCTGGAACTATAGGAACACACCACCACGCCCAGCTAATGTGCTTATTTTTTGTAGACATGGGGTTTTGCTATGCTTAACAGGCTGATCTCAAACTCCTGGCCTCAAGGGATCCTCCCACCTTGGCCTCCCAAAGTGCTGGGATTACAGGCATGAGTCACCATGCCCCCTATGAAGACTTTTAAATGCTACCATATTCAGATACGTTGAAACTCACCTGTGTTTGATGAGCCTGCTGTTTGCAAGTGAGTAATATAAAACATACTGAAATACCTTAAGCTTCTCAGACTTTGTACCTTCCTCTGGAATAATCAGTGTATCCCAAAAGTAAATCCATAATGAGGTCCAGTTTTTCCTTCCTCCTTGGCTATGAAATAGACAAGAAAAAGGCAAGCTAGCCATTTCCATCTCACTGTAGGAGACTCTCCTGTTTGCTTTTTGACTGTATTTTTGAAGCGGAGGCCTGACTGCTTTCCTACGTCCTAAGCACAACTTCCTTTACCTAGGAAATCCTCAGCGCAACTACATGGATTAAAGCAGCTTCCTCACTTTGTTTCCAATATTCTTACAACCAAAATATCCAGAAAGGGCAAGGCAACCTGAAAAACTGAGGACAGGTACATTATCCCATGAGCCAAACTGCCACTTACACTGGTTAGTCATGAAATCGGCAAAATTCCAGATGAGTTCTCCAACCACGTATTTTCTGCATGTTTGATCCAGACCCAGATGGTACTGCTCCAGCAGACTGTTCTAGTAGTCTTCACTGAACATCAGAGATGGATCCTGGAATTCAAAGCAAAGAATATTTAAGAATCAGAACTGGCAGAATTGTAAATATTAGATAAAAAATAAAGATCCACTTGATGGTGATGAAAATATCTGATCCCATAGGGGGCTGTAGTGACTGCAGGACTAATTAATGCTAAGGTAAAGACAGCCAGGGAATGATCTAACCCAGAATAAAAAAGGAGGTTTAAATAAAAACAACATGGCCAGGCATGGTGGCTCACATCTGTAATCCCAGCACTTTGGGAGGTTGAGGCCAGGCAGATCATGAGGTCAGGAGATTGAGACCATCTGGCTAACACAGTGAAACCCCATTTCTACAAAAAATACAAGAAATGAGCTGGGCATGGTAGCGGGCGCCTGTAGTCCCAGCTACTCAGGAGGCTGAGGCAGGAGAATGGTGTGAACCTGGGAGGTGGAGCTTGCAGTGAGCAGAGATCATGCCACTGCACTCCAGCATGGGCACAGCAAGACAGAAGGGAAGGGAAGGGAAAGGGAAGGGAAAGGGAAAGGAAAGGAAGAAGGAAGGAAGGAAGGAAGGAATAAAGAAAGAAAAGAAAGAAAGAAAGTCATTAATTAGTAACTGCTTTATTTATCAATGTTATTTGACACTCAATTCATCTCACTTTTCCATCTCTATATGCTGGTACAGTCTTAAGGCTGAACTAACTAGAAGTAAATATATGCCTTGGGCCAGGCATGAAGGCTCATGCCTGTCATCTCAGCACTTGGGAGGTGAAGTGGGAGGACTGTTTGAGCCTAGGAGTTCAAGACCAGCCTGGGAAATATAGCAAGATCCCATCTCTACAAAACTACAAAAAATAACCAAGCATGGTGGCACACACATGGGGTCCCAGCTACTTGGGAGGCTGAGGTGGGAGGACTGCTTGAGCTCCGGAGGTCAAAGCTTCAGTGAGCTGTGTTTGCATCATGCACTCCAGTCTGGGTGACAGAGCGAAACGTATCTTAAATAAATAGATAATGTATGAATGTTGTATGTAAAATGAAATTAAACCAGGCTGGGCATGGCAGCTCAGGTCTGTAATCCCAGCATTTTGGGAGGTCAAGGCAGGAGGATCACTTGAGCCCAGGAGTTCAAGACCAGCCTAGGCAACACAGTGAGACCCAGTCTCTACAAAAAGTTTAAATATTAGCCAGGTGTGGTGACGCATGCCTGTGGTTCCAGCCACTTGGGGGGCTGAGGAGGGAGGATCATTTGAGCCCAGGAGGTTGAGCAGTGAGCTGTGATTATGCCACTGCACTCCAGCCTGGGCGACAGAGTGAGGCTGTCTCAAAAATTATTTTTAATTAAACTAAATAAATTCAGCTATTCCAGTCATATATCAAGACCTCAATAGCCACATGTAGCTAGTGGCCACCATTTCACACAGTGCATATATGGGGCATTTCCATCATTGCAAGGGTTCTTTTTTGAAACAAGGTCTCACTCTGTCCCCCAGGTGGGAGCGCAGTAGTGCAATCATGGCAGACGGCAGCCTTGACCTGCTGGGCTCAAACAATCCTCCCACCTCAGCGTCCCAAATAGCTGGGACTACAGGCAAGCACAACCATAAACCAACTAATTTTATTTTCTATTTTTCTAATTTTTTGAGTCGGAGTCTCTCTCTGTCACCCAGACTGGAGTGCAGTGGCACGATTTTGACTCACTACAACTTCTGCCTCCCTGGTTCAAGCATTTCTCCTGCTTCAGCCTCCTCAGTAGCTGGGATTACAGACACACACCACCACATCCAGCTAATTTTTGTATTTTCTTAGTAGAGACGAGGTTTCACCATGTTTGTCAGGTTGGACTCGAACTCCTGACCTCGTGATCCACCCACCTCAGCCTCCCAAAATGCTGGGATTACAGGTGTCAGCCACCTCACCTGGCCACAACCAATCTTAATTTTTTGTAGAGATGGGGTCTATGTTGTGCAGACCGGTCTCAAACTCTTCGGCTCAAGAGAGCCTCTGATCTTGGTCTCCCAAAGTGCTAGCATTCCAGGTGTGAGCCACCACACCCAGCACCTGCAGCACCCAGGTCTATCAGTGCTGACCTAGAACCTCTCGAGAGTTTCTTAAGAATTCAGAACTGGGGCCAGGCATGGTGGCCCATGCCTGTAATTCCAGCACTTAGGGAGGCCAAGGCAGGTGGATCACTTGAGGTCAAAAGTTCAAGACCAGCCTGACCAACATGGTGAAACCCCCTCTCCACTAAAAAAAAAAAAAGATTGGGAGAGCATGGTGGTGCACACCTGTAATCCAAGTTACATGGGAGGCCGAGGCAGGAGAATCGCTTGAACCAGGAGGCGGAGGTAGCAGTGAGTCAAGATTGTGCCACTGAACTCCAGCCTGGGTGACAAGAATGAACTTCTGTCTCAAAGAAAAAAGAAATCAGAGCTGGTTACCTTTTCAAAGAGGATGAGCAAGGGTGCATATCCACGAGCCACTTCCCCCTACTTGACTAGTTCGCAGAAGTGGCTTTCTGTAAGCATGATAAATTTAAGGGTGCAAACAGAACAGAGCAGTCACTGTGGGTGGCTGTTCCTTATGTGTCAACGGGAGTCCCAGGAGCTGTGACAAACGAGTGTGAGCTGGCTGGGGAGGGAACGAGGGGCTGCATAGGGTTCAGGAATCCACATGAAAAAAAAAAAAAACCACAAGATAAAGCAACCTATCTTTAGTGAGGAAGACAAAAAAAAATGAGAGGGATAAAAACATGAGGACAGGCCAGGCGTGGTGGCTCCCATCTATAATCCCAGGATTTGGGTAGGTTGAAGCAGGCAAATCACTTGAGGTCAGGAGTTAGAAAGACCACTTGGGCATGGGTGATAGGAGGCTGTCTGGAAACAAGGCCGGTAAGGAGGCCACTTTTGAGGACCAAGCGACTGGGGCAGAGGCCTGGCTGCTGGCAAGAAGGGAACGTGGACGGGGTAGCGGGAGGGGAGCCCAAAGGTGAAGGAAGGGGAGCACTGTAGTGGGCACAGGGCAGGCCATGGGAGGTGAGTGACACCTCTGCCCAGAGAGAACACACAATCACAAAGTTCCACACCGCTTACCTGGTGAAACCCTACAATTCTGTTGCTCTGTACTTGCTCTGCATAATGGGTTTGCAATAAGTCTTACACCAATTCTCAAACTGGGTGGCCAGCTGCAGCTGAATCAACTCCAGGTGCCCGTAGTCATGATACCAAGTGTAGTAGCTGTTCACACAGATCACGTCCACATACGGAGCCCAGGACCAGAGCGGCAAAGCCCGTTCAGCACCCAGAAGATGGCATGACTCAGCACTCACACACTACGGGGGCTCTTCTGGCAGAGAAGGTAAGAAGGGGATGTAATCCCAGCATTCTAGAAGGCTGAGGCAGGAGGGTGACTTGCAGCCAGGAGTTCGAGACCAGCCTGGGCAACACAGCGAGACCCTAGCTATACAAAAACTAGTAGTAAGGAAATTAGCATGGCACAGTGGCTCATGCTTGTAATCCCAGCACACTGGGAGGCCAAGGTGTGAGGATCACCTGAGCCCAGGAGCTTGAGACCCGCCTGGTCAACATCGCAAGACCCCATTTCTACAAAACAAAATAAAACAAAACAAAAGGCTAGAATAAGAAGAGCTGCCTCTTGGGGCTAAGAACATCCAAGCGCATCAAGTTAAATCCTGAAATTACCCTGCCCCATAGGCAAAAATCATGGCCACAGAGTGGCCCAAAGGAGGCAGGCCTGTGACTGCACACTGACACTCACGACGTGTGCAGCTGGAAGGGCTATGAGAGGCAGAGCAGCTGCCAATGCACAGTCCTCGGCCAAAGCCCAGGGCCCCCGCCACTGGAACTGACTCCTCTCTCGGCAGCACTCCCATCACTGGGCTTCCCCTCACCTTGCCCTGGAGAAGCGCTCCCTCCTGAGGGGCTGATGCAGTCATCATCACAGAGAATCTCTGTTTTGTTCTGGAGAGTCTCCCTCTGTTGCCTAGGCTAGAATGGAGTGGCACAATCTTGGCTCAGTGCAACCTCTGCCTCCCAGGTCAAGCACTATGAGCAATAGTTGGCAGTTCCTCCTTGAATTAGAAATACAACTACTATGTCATCTAGCAATCGCACCACTGGAAAATACAAAGTACATGGATGTATTGTGCTCCCTGATTACAAATGACATAAAAGAGCTATAGTGATCCAGACAACGTGGTATTGGCATTCACACAAAAATACAGAACCACAAGAACAACAAGGGAACCAAACCCAAATTCATGTATGGTGGACACGTTCATAAAAAGAACACCCAGGGGATGGGAGACTCCAGGCTGCCTTCAGTGGGGCCACAGAAGTGTCCTGGGACAACCTGTAGCCACCTCTCACCTGGGCTCCAGATGGTTTCTACTCCATGTGGATTTCCCGAGTTTCCCCTCAGCCACCCTCAGGGTCAGGAGGGCTTCTCTGGGGCTGTGACCATCTGTCCCAGCCTTTCCTGTCTCCATGACACACCGTGTGACCTACATATACTGCAATATGTAGGTGCGTGTACTGAAAGCGTACAGTTAAATGACCTGCAATCTATGCTACGCTACGTCTTCCAGAGATTTTTCAGATATCCCCAGACCAAAGCAAACTAGTGACATTCCATGGTTTTGTAAACTGGCACCAGCAACTGCACAGAAACAGCTCCCTATGCACCATCAGACACTCTCCAGACCCGCCCCTCACTCACAAATGTAACACATGAGCATGAATCCAGGCAGTCTTCACTCCTAAGGGCCACTTAACAACCTCTGTCCATCAGGAAGCCTTTGATCTGGGCCAGGCTGCTGACCCACAGGGGTGAATTGTGCCTCTAATGCTGAGCGTTGCTTCCCCTCACTGGGCTAACCCCCACCCTTGCATATAGAAGGGCCCCCAGGGAACTGCTGTCTGACATCCAGGAGCTCATGTAAAATGCTCCAGCATCATGGATGGCCTTGGCTACCTCTAGTACTAGCCTTTCCCTCTGTGGGGCTCACTCCCTGACTCTTGCTTGTGCAGGCCAATCTAAAGCGGCTGAGATCTCCTGCTCCCTCAGCCTCCCAGGTCACCCTGATGGCGTCACACTCGCTAGAGGCGGGTGTCTGCAATCAAGAATGAGGTACCCACAGGCTGATTTCCCTGGTCTGGGGAACAATGCCTGGGGTATCCAGACAGCCCACCCGAGTAAAAGAATCCAGCTCTGACACAGCTCAAATACTGTGTTATGGACATGGAGAGACTTTCCAGGCCTGTCTCCTCTTCTGGCTTACTGGATTCTTAGGAAAATTATTGAGACACTGGGCTTAAAGCTCTCAGCCTAGGGCCCAAAATGCCACAGGGAATCAAATCAGGGTGACCAAGGACCAAAGACTTCTCCTTGGCTGGGAATGGGGGATCAGGGTTGCAGAGACCAGGGGCACAAAGTGATACCTGTGCCGTAAGAGAAGAAATTGGGGATCTGGTCCACCCCGGGCTCCTCAACCTGAGTGTGAGGCCTTGCTGAGCTCTGAGCTCACCTGCCCTTGGGGAGTCCATTGTGACTGCAGTCCAGAGGGATCAATGTCCTCACTGATGTTGGAAAGAAGTGCTGGGAGATGCGGAGGACATCCTGTAGTGGCAGGCAGTCTGGGTGGTCCACAGGTGTGCACTTTGGCAGCTCCTGGGAAGGGGTGAGGTGGTGAATTCGGGGCCGTGCTCCTGGAGCTCAGTGAGAAGCCCCTGGGGAGTGCTCAGTCCTCACCAAAAGAATTCAAAGGGCAGGCACTCAGGGACCCACACTCATGCCTGCAAAATCTGAACTGAAAATTAGAATCAGAGCAGCAGGGTTGACTCTAAAAGGGCCCCAGCTAGCTTTTCTCCCTGCTGCAGTCTTGACTTTTTTCCCCTGGCAGAGGCAGCCAGGTGGAGGCTCATCTCACCAAGCAGCTGGGAGAGACACCCCTCTACCCAACCTGCAGCTGCTCCAAGGATCCTGGAGACCAAAAGACAGGGGTTGGGGAAGCAGGACGTTCCTGCCTCCACTGACAGCAATTGGCCAAATGTCAAGCTCTGTAGCTAAGCTCTATTGAGGCCCTGGCCCTGTTGGCATGGTTACCACAGGCCAGGGAGGCATACTCAGGGCCCAGGATCCCTCTGCCTGACTTTTCAAATGGTCTGTTCTCAGTGACTCTGGTGCCCTCCCACACCGGGCTCAGGCTTCTCAGAAACTCCTAAGCCCTCTCTGGCCCTTCAGGGGCCTTAACACTGGTGCGTAGGACCAGGATGCTCTCAGTGACGTATTTGGTCAATGGGCTGGTACAGCAGAGCTGTTGGGGACAGCAGAGAGAAAAAGGACAAAGACATACAAAGAACCACTCAACACCTCAGAGACCAGCTTTGTCCCCCACCTGCCTTGTGCCCCACGTGAACACCTGCTTGCGGGAAGCCAAAGTGGGTCCACAGCAGCCTCCACCTCTGTTCTCACTCCCAGGGCAGACCAAGCAGCAAGAACAGGTGACACACAACCCTGGTGACCCTGTCCCCTCCCTATCCATGCCTCCTCTCCCATCAGACCTGGCTTCTTTGAGGGCTGCCCCAGTCCTGTCCGGGCCTTACCTGGCTCAGAGCAGATGATCCCATGCACCTCTCAGCCTGAATCACACAGCTACACCCAGTACAGCCTACAGAGGCCCAGCACACTCTGGGTCACATTCAGAAACTCCACAATAGGGGAGGAGACCAGCTGTTTCCCAGGAAGAGCAGCTCCCCAGGCCTGGTCATTCTCAGACTCCTCCAGTCAAAGGCCGGGCACAGCCAGCTGGGATCGCCATGCTTCACTCTGACCCACACGACTGGCCTTGCCTCCTCTATGGGAAGAGACCCCTCCACACGGCCTCAAACCCAGACATAACAGGACAGGACAGGCTGGGTGCTAGAAAGGCCAGCCAGATCTCCACACAAAGTCTCTGCTCTTAAGAAGGAGGTAGCCTCAGGGGCAAAGGTTTCCTGAAGCAACTCGGGTCAGGCCTCACATACAAGAGCCCAAAAGAGGCTGCAAGAATACCAGCTCAGCCAGCCAAGAACCCAGGACCACACTCTTCTGAGACCCAGACTCCAAGTGAGGATCACGAGGATTCAGCAAAACAGGAGGACGTGACAGCTGGCGACCAATACTTCCCAACACACTTCCAGCAAGCAGCTGTGCCTCGCTCCTCCCCACATGACTCACCCAACATCAGTCTTGCACCTGGATGCCTCTGTCCACGGGGTCATGATCTTTGGCCTCTTGCCATAGGAGTGGTGAGAGGCAGGATGGTGGTCTGGGAAGAAGGATCCTAGACTGGGTGTCCCATAGGACCAGGTTGTGACAGATCCCACAGCCAACATTCATGCCCCAGCCAACCCCCAAACACAACAGTTCCCCAAAGCCCTTGATGTAAATAGCCTGTGCACTGCTAAGCAGACACCTCAGGGAACAATCTGATGGCTGTGAAGAAGATGCAGCCTCAACAGGGTTCCACAAGCCTTCTGCAAGCAAAGCCTTCTTGCTTGGGTGCCTATTCAAAGCACTACAGAAGATCCTAAAAGATACACTCAGCATTGTGGGAGGCAGAGGCAGGAGTAGAGCTTGAGGTTAGGACTTTAAGACCAGCCTGCGTGCAATGGTGAGACCCTGTCTCTACAAAACACAAAAATTAGCATGACATGGTGGTACATGCCCATAGTTCCAGCCACTTGGGAGGCTGAGAAGGGAGGATTCCTTGGGCCTGGGGGGTCAAGGTTGCAGTGCCCATGATCATGTCACTGCGCTACAACCTGGGCCACAACACAAGATCCTGTTACAATCAAACAAACAAACAAAAAACCAAAGATGTCAGTTTTCTGCCCCATCAAATAAATCCAAATCTCTGCAGGGTGATACAGGGTATTCACATTTCAAAATATCTCCTTTGCTGAAGTAAATGTATAGTAATGGCTGAAAACCACTGAGTTATGTAAATACACTTCCTATGACTTATTTGTAGCCCTTTCATATCTACCAATTTCTACAGACCCTCTCTGTGGGCTTCGGAAGCTGGAATGGACAGGGCCAGGTGTGAGGTGTCCTAGGACACTGAGGGTAGAGCACAGCTCCCAGCTCAGGGGGACCCATTTCTGAGGCGACGGCACCCACCAGGGGCTCCACCTGTCTTCAGAGGGAAAATCACACCTCAGAACCCCAGAGACCCAAAAGAAAGCTTGAATTCAGCAGATACCTGCCAGTGGGCCTGGAGCGGCACCCCAGGGAAAACTGCCATTGCACTGTCCGCTCCCTCCAGCCCTCTCTCAGGTCCCAGCAGGAGGAGGGCTCTGACTAAGCTCACAGGTCTCAACAAACGGCGGGTTGAACCTCAGAGGAGTTATTAATAGCCTATAGTTACCTCAAGACTCCTCCTGACCAGGGACAAAAATGAGTCCTGGGAGGGCAGCCAGGAAGAAAGCAGGGCAGAGAGGAAACACAGGGAGAGGGTGTCCTGGGACCACGTCAGATACGGAGAGAACCAGGGCAACGAGAACAGACCTGGTGATTGTGCTCCCCACAGCTCCTGCATGTCTACGTCCCCTGAGAATTCAGGGAGAGGAGCCCACGCTTGCCCCTCACCTGTTCCTGGGCTCTGGCAGGCTGGCCTGCTTCCTGCCCCAGCCTCACCCACTCTCCACACTCCTCACCACTGCTGTGGCCAAGCTGATCTCTCTGGTTTGCTGGGCTCTCACTCTCTGCCCAATGGCACCGAGTTAACTTCTTTACATGCTTTATTTTCTGTGACTAAAAAGGGAAGCAATTCTCATTAAACCATTTCTCAGAGGAGAAAACAGGCACAGGGATGTCCTATGACTTCCTCACGATCACAAAGCTACAAGTGGGAGCCGGGCTTTGAATGGAGGTCTACCCATGCTCCTAAATTTGAGCTGTCCTCCAAGGAAAGGACAGCACTGTAAAAGCTCAGTGAATGGGATGGGAGGGTCCTCACTAAGGCCTGACCAGGCTGGTACCCTGATATCCAACTTTGAGCCTCCAGAACTGGGAGAAACATAATTCTGTTTTTGATGAGCTCCCCAGGCTATGGCTCTTTGGTGTAACATCCTGAACTACCCCAGAAGTGCTATTCCATCACCTGTGTCCTATTCCATCATTCAGAAGGGAGTCACTAACCCCTCAGTGCTGTCTTTGTGGATACTACCAACCTAGGCTGAGATGAGACACAGGGTCTGGGTCTAAATAAAATGGGAAGGCACTGGAAGGTGCAATGTCAGAGGAGGAGGATGTCTGAATTGCATTTAATCTCAACCTCTACTGGTGCAGCATGAAAGAGGAGGCCCAGAGCAAAAGTGTCTTCTCCTGAGATCACACTGTGGACCCCAGGCCCACTGGAGGTATATTCCATGCTACCTCTCACTCCTTTTTGTATTTCTTCCATCTCTAAGTCTGTGCAATATCTACAGGGAACACCACACCATGAGTTTTATAAGATCTATCTCAAACACACCTCATGAGTTCCCTAGGAAGAAGATGCTAGCATAACCCCCATTGTGCATGATGGGAAGGCCCAAAACAGCAAAAGAGTTCTCTAGGGTCTCACAACTGCTAAGATAAAGGTTGTTTGACCCAGAACTGTCTCCTCAAACCTGGGACCCTGGTTACATCCAGGTCTTCCCAAGATGCTGAAGGGGCACACTTTGGCGTAACGGTGAAAGGTAAGGAGTTGACGGGGGAGGGTAAGTGGCCAGAAGCCTAGAGGGGCCTTTGAGTAGGTCTCATGGAAAGGAGGCACTTACAGGATGGAACCTACAAGATGTGACCTCACTTCCTTACTGACAGACACCAACAGAACTTAGAATTCTGGTAACTAGGCCCCCATATTATACACACAGCCCCATTTCCAGCTCACTTGGTATTTGACACTCGAGAGAACAACATGTTCTCCTGCTGTGTCCCGACATGCTGCCAACCTCCTCATCGCAGAAGAGGCCAAAATGAGACTGTTTCCCGAGAATATAGACATTGGTTCAACCCTCACCCTCAACGCCTCTGGCCCTTTGCCAGAAGGCACCCACAGGTAACACAGGGCCCAGGGCAGGCCCATCCAGGCCAGACCTCAGCTGTGTCCATCAGGGCAGTGCTGAGACCCTCCCCATGTGTTTGGGGGAAACAGGAGAAGAGGGGCCCTCCCTGGACAGGAGCAGGTAGGTTGCCGGGGGTTTGGAGCCTGGTCAGTATGTCAGGTTCACAGCCCAGGCCGTGCCTTCAGGATGGGAAGGTGAGTGTCGAGGACACAGTTTGTCTGCTCAGATCTGAATCCCAAGACCCAGAGCTGTCATCTGCCAGAGATCTCAACCTCCTCTGGCTGGAGGTCTATGGAGATGCTCCTATGTGCCAAATCCTGTTGGGAAAGGGGGCGCCAGGGAGGAGTTCTAATGGGGGTATCCCACTATGGGGTCAGCCAGACAGGCCACTGAAACCTCTTGGCCCGGCTCTCGGGCACTCTCTTTGCAGAGCTCCACACAGCAGATCAAGCAGAAGCTGTTGGATGGATTCCATTTCTCCATCTTCTTCAAAGAAGGGAAGGGGCCCCCTGCTACCAACCACAGACAGTGCTGCTCTGGGGTGAGACTGGACACAGAAGGGTCTCCACAGACAGGGACTCCAGAAAACCAGGGTGGGCCCAGGACTCAAACACAAATATGGGGACTCCCTAGGCTCTGTCCTAGGGCTTTCACACTTGAGTGAGCCACTGTCCTCTCCCAAAGGAATCTGGCTACCATTAATCCCCAGTGGCAACTTGGTTACTTCCTTTCACCTATCAGAGGAAGATCAGAGAAAATCCTTCTGTTTTCACTTGATGCTATTCCAGGAGTATCTCAGCATGTTGCTACCAGAATTGGGTATGATGGTAACACTGTAGCAACATACTCATACTGTTATCATTTTAAATCCCCACCCTAAGTGTAGCTCCGGCAACAGGCAGCTCCCCTGCCCTGCCGACCTCTTCCAGGACTTAAAATCCAACACTTCTACACAAACAAGTTGGTGGGGTGGTGATTACAACAAAAGAAGGTGAAGCGACTCTATGCATCTGTGTTTAAAGTGTCATCTCAGTGAACTCATCCCTGCAGACCCACTGGGCAGGAGCTGCACGCTCGCATGTCACTGTAATATTCCTTAAGGGAGGCCATGTTCCACAGCGGGTCAGCCTCTCAGTGCCGGTGGAGCCTGTCGTGATAAAATTCCCTTTCTAGGCAGCCTTTCTACAGGCAGCATAATCCTATGTGTGTCCTAATAGGCTGGAGCAGTTTCCCAGGGTTGCCATAACATGCACTCTGACGGAAGGGCTTAACCACAGAAATCTGGTTCCTCACAATTCTGGAGACTGGAAGTCCAATGTCAAGCTGTCAGCCTGGGGTGGTTTCTCTGGGCCTCTCTCCTTGCCTTGGAGATGGCTGATTTCTATCGCGGTCAGCACAGGGTCTTCTCTCTTGAAATTCTCTGTGCGCTGACCACTTCTCCTTGTAAGAACCCCAGACATATTAAATTAGGGGCCACACTAGCAAACTCACTTCACCTGAATTACCTCTTGGAGTACTCTATGTCCAAACACAGTCAGATTCTGAGTCTCTGGGGTTGAAAACAGAAACAGTTACACTTGGGGGAGGGGACATAATTCAACCCATAAAATATACAAATCCCCTGCGGAAGACACACACCCGGGAAAGGGATATGTGGGTGAAAGGATGCGCAGATACCAAGTTCAACAGTCAGTTGACTTTCCAAAAGGGCTCCAGCTGCTCACAGGGTCACCAGCATCTTCTGAAGGTAGCTGCTTCTTTGAATGCAACCTCCCCTGAATACTAACATGCTCTTAACTTTTTGCCAATCTGCTGTGTGGCAAAGAAAATCACCTTGTTTCATTTCCACTTTCAAACATACATTTCCATAACCTTTCCCGGTTTCAATACCTGCCTGCGTTTTCTCTTCCACAAGTCACCTGGCAGATCCTGGGCCTTGGGATGCACTTCCTCCCACCCTGGAGTCTTCCTGCATTTTCCCCTTAGCCAGGGCTGGGATGGCCGTAGCTGTTTCTCCAGACTCACATTCATGTTAAAGAACAAAAACAATCATATCCCTTTAAGTCAAAGGGTTCTTCTAGAGCATCTTGTCTGGTGTGCTGTCACTGAAATAAGGAGGGGATGAGACCTCCCCAGGCCCTTCCCTACCATATCAGAAGTGGAGCCTCAGGTGGCCTAGAGAGAATTTCATCCAGTCCTCCCTGAGGAAGGTGCTCTCTTCTGACCCACCTTGTCAAATGCTGAGCAAGCATTTGACATCCAAAAGCCCGCGTCTCCTCTTCTCCACCATGAAAGTGATTTTTGAGGATTGCAGGGATGATGCTCTTCATGCAGGCTGTTGATACAGCCCCACAGCTGACATTCACCGTGCCAATGCCTTGAAGGCATGAATCATTTTATCCTTCTCCATCCTCACATGCAATTTTACCTTGAAAGCCTAGAACCCTTTTCACCATGGGCACCCAGGTTCTCCACACGCACAAGTCCCTGAAGGGTTGGTGCTTCTTGGTGTGAATTCCAGATCCTGATCCTCTGGTGGTTCATGGTGTTACCACTGACTCCCATGTCCCTCCTTGTCCCCCTACTATGAAAATGAGATGTGCAGGATGCCAACTTTCCAGCCCGACACAGGGGAGAAACTGTTGGAGTCCCTGGTTCCAGCTTTTCTAACTAAACCCATCTCCTCCTATGCCACCTGCCTGGGTCCCTCCTGGGACTTTATCACCGTGCCACACTTTTTGGAACTACTGTTTAGAAGGTGAGTGTCCATCCCCTCCAAGGCACGGAGGTGCCTCTGTCCCATACTGGCTGTGTCTTGAAGATGCACCTCTTGGAACCTCAGTTGGCTCCTCTGGAACAGGGAGTAGTGAGAAGATGAACCTCACAGGGTTCTTGTAGGGACTGAATGATCTAAGACACGGCAATCAAAGGGTCCCTAGAGCCTAAAACACTGGACAATCTGCTGTGGGTGCTGTGATTCATGTTTATTACATTTCTCTTCCCACTCACTGAAGCAGCTCTCAGCATTTTGCCACAATGGCCCATCTCTCTTGCTGTTTGGAAAGGCACAGAGAAAGCAGTCTGCAATGGCATTGGTAAAGGATGTCTGAGATTCCTTCCGGCTGGACTTTCTCCTTGACACGGACAGAAGAGGGGTCCCTTCATGCTGAAAAAGGAGCCACAGGCCCACTCAGACATCTAGAGAGGCTCACTGGGGTTCTCCAATGGTTGTTCACTCATTCAACACACACATACAAAACACCTCATTTGTGCATCGTTCTTCTTGTGACTTGGCATAATTTCATCAACAAGGCAGATGACAATCCCTGGGCCTCAATTCTACTCAGAGTCAGGCGCTCACAGTAGACAGAATAAACAGGTCATATCTACAGAATGTTAGAAGTGAAACCCTCATGGCCTCCTCTACGTATGGTGGCATCCTCCCAGATTCTGACTAGAATGACGGAGCCCAGTAACAAGTAAAAACTGGGGAGACTTAGGGTTCTGAAGGGCCTCTTCACTCACAAAACATGGGGGGAAATATGTGGACTCTGGCTGGGGAGAGTAAAGGAGCCCTGGGGTTCATATGTCTTATAATTCCCACGACAAGGCAGACATCAGGGGACTTCCCCTGCAAGAGGCAAATAGTGAGTTCTGTAAATGGAGACTTAGGTCCCCTGCAAAGGAGAGGTGAGGCTCGGGTCACAACAGGCCACTGAGACCCCCATCCCCAGCACCGTGCCTTCCCAGCTCTCCCTGTCCTCCTCCACCCAACATCTGTCCCTACCCTCCTAACCCCAGGACCAGGGGAACCAAAGCTGGAGCTCTGATGAGCAAGCTGCTCACAAATCAGCCTGGAGCTGCAGTCTTGAGTGCCCAGGTGCACACTGCTGTGCTCCAGGGCCATTGGAAAGAGAATGTCAGTGGGACACTGGGGCGAACAAGGGTCTGTACAGCCCTGCTACATGGCCAGGACAGCACTGATGGCTTGGGGCTGTCCTCTACACAGACAGCAAGAGGCCAGGGACCCAGAACCACACAAGGGTGCCCTGGAGGGTTGTGTGGGAGAAGGCCAGGCCTCTGACTCAGCTGTTCACTCCATCACCAGCACCACCACCTCCATTTTGTTCACCTGGCCCCCTGAAAACACTTCAGTTTGCTGCCAGGCCCTGAAATGGTCAGCTTTCTGGATAAACCTGGCCTTCAGGACCTTTGCCTGGCCTGGACTGGGCTTGGAGGACCATCAGGAAATTGTTCTAGGCCAGTTGGTGCTTCCAGAGTCCAAGGAGGCCAAGCCAGAAGGTGAGGAGGCTTGCAGTCTGGAAGACTTTCTGGGGGTGGTGTTTTGGGACTACAATTCCCTTAAATTCCATCTAGTCATTTCTGCACTTGGAAATTCCAGGGAAAAGTGACTTGTGTGGTGACCTTTTCTCTTTTTCCAGATCCTGCTCCACCTCCTGGGCAACACGCATTAACAATGCTGGCCCTGGAGCCAGCACAACCACTGCTGGTGGACCTGCGGCCTGCTCTGGAGCCAGAGTCATGTGCAACCCTGGATGCACCAGGATATCTACATTCAGCACCAGCACCAGAACCAGCACCAGGGCAAGGGTCCCCTCCAGGAACAGTGCTGGAGCCGCAGTCAGCCCCAGAGTCCCCCTCTCCCTGTCCCGGGACTGTCAACAGCCAACCCACTGAGGAGCTGCCTGACATCACGACCTTCCCTCCCAGGCTGCTGGCAGAGCAGCTGCCCCTGATGGATGCGGTGAGCAGCTGGGCTTAGCAGGTTGTGGCTCTGGCACCAGCTGTCTCAGACCAGCCTCTCCCCGAGGAGCGGCCAATGCCCTGGGTCCAATTTCAGTCCCACTTCTTACCAACCATGGGATCTGGATGACTTTCCTCACACAAGCCTTCCCTGTCTGCATGTAGACAGCAGAGATGAGACAT
This sequence comes from Trachypithecus francoisi, assembly GCF_009764315.1. Lineage (NCBI taxonomy): Eukaryota > Metazoa > Chordata > Mammalia > Primates > Cercopithecidae > Trachypithecus > Trachypithecus francoisi. The sequence goes on from NW_022680789.1 coordinate 17,378, forward strand.
CACCCGTGCCAGCTGCACAGAGTGACTGTGCAGACTGAATGACAGGGGATGGGCAGAAAGCAGAACAGGGCAGGTGATCACTGAGGGACAGGCAGGGCCATGGGTCACTCACCCAGCTGCTCAGGAGCCTCACCACCCTCAGCACTTGTTAGGTACCTGATGCATACTAGATTATATGGCAGACACCCAAACAGAGCCCAAGGTTGCAGCTGCTGCAAGGAAACTGCACCAGTAGGGAGAGAAGGAGTAGAGGGCTGATTGGGATGGGAAGAAGACGAGGCCTCAGGATGAGGAGGCCTGACCTACCTTCTAGTTCTTGGAGTGTGGATGGCCTGGGAGAAAACGTCACTCTCTCTTCCCACCCTTGTTGGGTTCTGGGCCACAATGCATTCAGGGCCCTCAGTGGGCAGAAAACCAAACCCAGGGACTCCCCCAATTCTGGAGCATATTTTAAAGCTTTCTGAGCTCCAGGTCAATTCCTGCCAGAGACTGTGGATGACTGTGAGCTCAGTTCCTGCCTGGGACTGTGGATGACTCTGTGCTGGGGTGTGCTGTGTCCGTGACACTCTCCTCCTCCCCCAAAGGAGCTGTTCAAGAAGGTAGAGCTCTACAAATGCTTGGGCTCCATGTGGGGCCAACGACATCAGAAGGGGAGTGAGCTCGTGGCACCCACAGTTTGTGCCACCATTGCACACTTCAACAGGCTCACCAACAGTGTCACCACCTCCTGCCACAGCATGAGGGCCCGGGACAGGGCCAGGGTGGTGGAGCACTGGATCAAGGTGGCCAGGGTAAGCCATGGTTGGGCCTTGGAATTCCCTCTCTAAAAATGGGGAACTACCTCTTCTCCATTGGCTTTCAGGATTGGCATCTGTATCTCTAGCCTGAGCCCTGCACATCCCCTAAGCCCTTCTTCCCAGAGCTTCCCTGACCTTGACCCCCATGGCCCAGTGGTGGCTGCTCACTTCTGACCTGGGATCTTCCTTGGGTTGAACTGAAATCTTTCTAGATGAGTGACATTCACTCAGCCCCAGGTGTACCCTCCTGAGGCTCCCTGGGCCTCTGCTTCATTCAGGAAGGGAGATCTCAGCAGAGGGGGCTGAGGCTGAAGTGGGTCTGACTCCAACTCTGGACCTCACAGCTCATTCTTCCCTCTCCAGGAGTGCCTAAGCCTCAACAACTTCTCCTCGGTGCATGCCATTGTCTCTGTTCTCCACAGCAACCCAATACATCGGCTACACAAGATGTGGGCAGGAGTGTCCAGGTGAGGAGCTCCCTCCAAGGGAGTACCAGTGTTGACTTAGGGACCCATAGGTCTCCCCATGTGCCCTCAACGACTCTGAAAGCTTCTTGGAGAACAGGGATGCTGGAGGCAGGGATGGGCTGGTGGGTGTGGTCACTAAGCTGCCCTGGAACAGACTGGAGCCAACTGGAGGGTGTCAGGTATTTGTACCCAGCAGTGGAACTGTGTCCAGCTGGAAGCTAACTGTGAACACACAGAGGCTCATGTGAAGTAGAGATGGCCCAGGGGAGGAGGATGACAGTCCCACCCTGGTCCTCTGGAGCCCTTGTCATCAGATAGCCCCACAGGAAACTCTCACGCAGGAAGCTGAGATTCACTGGATTTTCAAACAAAAGGGATTGGAACTCACAAATCTCCCCCTGATTCCCAAATTTACCTTTTTTCTTTCTTCTGTCAATAGCAAAAGCATAAAATATCTAAAAGAACTCTGCAAAAAAGACACTGCAGTGAAGAGGGACCTGCTGATCAAGGTACAGTGGAGTCTGGGAAATGCGGGACAAGTGGTTAAGGGTCAGAGAAAAGAGTGAGTTTGGAAGGGCATTGGACCCGGTGTGCAGTGGTTATTTGGTAATGTTTTGACTTACCTACAGAAAGTGGACTTGAAAAATTCCCTCCAGGCCTACTTTGGGCAAACAGGAGGAGAGGTGTGTAGGTCCATGGGCACATGGGAGCACGGGGGCAGGAGGCCCTGGAAATGGGATGTGGCAATGGCTGCTGGGCTGCTGAGCGGGAGTGATGAGCTGCAGCACTAGCAGGGCTCTGGTTCCCATGCTGGTCCATGCTGCTGGCATGGAGCTTCCTCCAGGCTGGGGGTGGTCACTGTAAGTGGGACTTTCTTCCTTCCTCAAACTGGCCAGCAATTCCTCAGGAAGCCAGGCCTCTGCTGCTGCTTCTGTCTGCAGCACACTTCCATGGGCAAGGGGCCTCTGCCCACACTGGGGGAAAGAGGGAATGACAACAGAGGAAGCTCATGTGCCAGGGAGTCCAGTAGACAGCCCAGCTATGGGTACCAATGGGCAACCTCAGGACAGATGTATGTGCTTGCTGGGACTCCCCGCTCTGCCCTTTGCAGACATCTGAAAACTGTCATGTCACAGGATGCTCACCAGTTAGCAGTGACACATGCTCATGACAAGTATCTGGGGGATTCATGCATTCCTAGGGGATCCTCCCTGACCAGATCTCAGAAACCTCCATGCAAATGAGAAGGCAACATGTCACCCCACCCAGGATTCTGGAAAACCCTGCCATATCCGTCAGAGATGTCGCCTCAGGAGGCCACATCCTGAGTGGAGGAAGAGAGAGTTCTGTGCACGGAACTCCCCTGGGGGATCATTGGCGAGGCCAAACCATGGATTTGGCATGGCGCAAACCCAGTTTGTGTGGCAGAGACTCCAGTGGGGCTCAGATACGCAGGTGCCACTTAACCAGGTCTCGTAAAATGCCCTGCGCCTTTTCCATCACGACTCTGCAAGGCTGGAGTCCTAGACACTCAGAGACTCCAGAGAACAAGACCCTGATGGGTGGTGGTGCTGGGATGTGGGGTGAAGGCAGCCGAGACAGAGCCTCCAGTAGGGGGAGGAGATGCCCTCTCTTTTGGGGCCCTGGGGAGTCACTGCCCGCTCTGGGTTTCTGTTTCCTCATCTGGAAAATGTAGGGATGCTGAGCCAGTAGTGCAGGCCTCACAGGGTGGAAATGAGGTTCAAGAAAAGAAAGCAATTGGAGGGTGCTCGTGAATGGTTCTTCCTCAGAGGGATGAGGGGGAGAACAATGACAACAGCTGCAGGGAACTGAGCACTCAAGAGGCCCTGTGAGGTAGCTGTGGTTTCATGGCTCTTTACAGAAGAGGAAACAGTCTCAGGGAGGCCTGGCTGCATGATCGGGTGAGACACACAGGGAGTGTGGAGCTGGGCTGGTGGTATGAGCACTGTGCCAGGTGGCTCACGCCAGTCCCTGGGGATCCAAGTGTGGGGTGGCTGGGGTGTAACTGGGGGAAGGGAGGAGAGCCTGACTGTCCCTGTCCCTGACACCTGGCAGACGGGGAGCTTTAAGGTGGCCACCCAGGAGAGGAACCCCCAGAGAGCCCAGATGAGGCTGCGGAGGCAGAAGAAGGTGAGTGAGACTGTGACATGGAGGGACCGCAGGGGATCGGAGGACAGGGCTCTTTTGGCCCCCAACAGCTGGAGACCTCCATATCAAGACAGTGGGGGCTTCCTCCCCAGCCCTGCCCTCCTATGGCCACTAGGCCTGGAAAACCTCCATTGGAGAGACCAGAGCAAGGGTCTGGGAAAGCAGAACTCAGAGTGGATGTGGGGAAGGGTAAGGCTGGGACCACAGGCCCCTGTGACTTGTAAAAATCCCACCATAGAGGTAACTAGGAGTGATTGCTAGACTTGGAGGTCAGCTGGAATAGAGGAGGCAGAGAACTGGAAAGGGCAGCTGAGGGTCTTTGGCTGCTACAACTGGGAGACCTGGGGACGGGGGTTCTGGGACACAGGGGCTGATGGGATTTCATGGGACAGGGCCTTGGGCAGGCACCTGAGGGTCAATACTCATCACCACTACCCCTCCCATCTACCCATTCCTCCATGGCACAGGGCATGGTCCCCTTCCTGGGGGATTTTCTGACTGAGTTACGCAGGTTGGATTCGGCCATCCCGGACAATCTGGATGTGAGTGAGCCTGGGGCAGGCTGGTTGGGAACCAGGATCCTGAGGCTTGGGAGGAGAAGGGCTTGGATGGAGCCTTTAGATCTCAGCCCTTGGAAAATCTCCTCTCCTGAGAGCCTCACAGCTGCTCCTGTGGGTGGGGGTGTCAGACTCATCTCATTACCTCTGACTGATAGAGGCTCCATGGCAGCCACCAGTCCCTATCTCTGAGTGGTGAAGCTGCAGAGCTGCCTGACTGCAACACTGCTGAAGTGTGGGCTGAACCAGACTCAGCCTCTCCCTAGGGTAGTCCCATAATAGGAGGGTGAAATTGAGCCTTTCCAAGGGCAGGCAATTCCAGGGTAACCGAGCACTTTCTTTCTATGAGAGACCTCAGTTTCTCTGTCTGTCATCACAGAGGGTTGGGGCAGAAGGTCCCTGAGCCTCAGCTCCCATGTCCCCTGCCCTAGAGCCCGGAGCCTGAGGCAGGTTCAAGTTCTGTCATGTGCACATCCCCTGACTCTTGTGGCCCTGGCAGTAGTGCAGCATGGGAACGGGTGGGGCGGGGCTGGTTGTGGGCCAGGGACCTTTCTGATGGACTCTGTCTGCCTTCCAGGCAACACCAACAAGAGGAGGAAGGTGAGCAGCTGGGGCACTCACTCTGAATGAGGGTGGGGATGTGGACGTCACAGTCCACCCTGGGCAAGACACTCCCTGGCTCCATCCTCTACATCTTAGGTTTACTGGGAGGGTTTGACACACACAGGAGGAGGAGACCTATACAGTAGACAAAATGGGAAAGGCACTGGAATCAAAGACCAATTCCTGCAGGAGGGGCTGTTTACATCCAACTCTGAGAACAGGCTGGGGCCTTCATGGGGCCCCTTCAGAGAATGGCCCCAGAGACCAGCCCCTTCTCCCTGCCTGTCAAAGGGCCCCTCAGCATCTTCCACCCAGGCTCTGTCAGCATCCTGTCCTCTGTCTCTAGGAGGTCCGAGTTCTGCAGGAAATGCAGCTGCTCCAAGTGGCTGCCATGAATTACAAATTTCGGCCTCTGGAGAAATTTGTCACTTGTTTCTCAAGAATGGAGCAGCTCAGTGACAAGGAGAGGTGAGGGCCTGGCACATGGGCAGAGGGTGGGAGAAGGCTCTCTGTGTTTTTTTTAACGTGGTCTGGCTCTGTCACCCAGGCTGCACTGCAGTGTCACCATCTCTGTTCACTGCAATATCTGCCTCCTGGGCTCAAGCCCTTCCTCAGCCTCCCAAGCAGCTGGGACTACTGCTGTCCACCACCGTGTCCTGTTGTTCTGCTGTTGTTGTTCTGGCACAGGTGGGGTTTCACGATGATGTCCAGGCTGGTCTCAACCTCCTGGCCTCAAGCAATCCACCCACCTCAGCCTCCCAAAGTACTGACAGTACAGGTGTGAGCCACCCAACCTGGCCTAGAGGAGGCTCTCCTGTGGGGAGCTGCAGAGAGCCTATGGCCATGATTCCATGGCCAGCATCAAACCGTGCTGCATATGGACTGCTGGAGACTCAGGATTCCAGCTGGGCAGGCACTGAGAGGGAACCTGATGTGTGGCTCATGGTGGCCTCACAGCTACCTCTCTGTTCTGCAGCTACAAGCTGTCCTGCCAGCTGGAGCCCAAATCCCAGTAGGCTGGAAACATCCTGCAGTGGCTGGGGCCCCACTGGGATGCTGGCCAGAACACCGGCTCTGCACCATCCTTCACCCAGACCGTGACACCAGGGAACCACATCTAGGTGGCTGGCAGCTCAGCTGCATCTGGCCCCTGCTCTTCAACACCAACTGCTCCTGCTGGCCAGGATCAGGTCATGGGACTTTTGCCAGGCAAGCGGGAGACCATTTTATCTTTATTTTCTTTAGTGTATAAGTAAGAGGTTTTTTTTTTACCTTTCATTAAAATAAAATTTTAAGATAGTACCATTCAGGACATAGGCATGGGCAAGGACTTCATGTCTAAAACACCAAAAGCAATGGCAGCAAAACCAAATTGACAAATGGGATCTCATTAACTATAAGAGCTTCTGCACAGCAAAAGAAACTACCATCAGAGTGAACAGGCAACCTACAGAATGGGAGAAATTTTTGCAATCTACTCATCTGACAAAGGGATAATATCCAGAATCTATAAAGAACTCTAACAATTTACAAGAAAAAAACAAACAAATACCCCATCAAAAGTGGGCAAAGGATATGAACAGACATTTCTCAAAAGAAGACATTCATACAGCCAACAGACACATGAAAAAATGCTCATCATCACTCTCCATCAGAGAAATGCAATCAAAACCACAATGAGATACCATCTCACACCAGTTAGAATGGCAATCATTAAAAGTCAGGAACAACAGGTGCTGGAGAGGATGTGGGAGAATAGGAACCTTTTACACTGTTGGTGATTGTAAACTAGTTCAACCATTATGGAAAACAGTATGGCGATTCCTCAAGGATCTAGAAACTAGATGTACCATATGACCCAGCCATCCACTACTGGGTATATACCCAAAGGATTATAAATCATGCTGCTATAAAGACACATGCACACGTATGTTTATTGCGGCACTATTCACATAGCAAAGACTTGGAATCAACCAAATGTCCATCTGTGACAGACTGGATTAAGAAAATGTGGCACATATACACCATGGAATATTATGCAGCCATAAAAAAGGATGAGTTTGCGTCCTTTGTAGGGACATGGATGCAGCTGGAAACCATCAATCTTAGCAAACTATCACAAGAACAGAAAACAAACACACATGTTCTCACTCACAGTGGGAACTGAACAATGAGATCATTTGGACTCGGGAAAGGCAACATAACACATCGGGGCCTATCATGGGGAGGGGGAGGGGGAGGGGGAGGGATTGCATTGGGAGTTACACCTGATAAATGACGAATTGAGGGTGCTGACGAGTTGATGGGTGCAGCAAACCAACATGGCACAAGTATACATATGTAACAAACCTGCACGTTATGCACATGTACCCTAGAAGTTAAAGTATAATAAAAAAAAAGAAAGATTAAAAAATTTAAAAAATAAAAAAAAAAAATAAATAAAATTTTAAAACACTATTCAAAATGTTCTATAGTGTTAGAATGAGAACAGTAACTCCAGTGCAGTAACCGTATACCAGTCTTTTGGATTCATAGTCTAGCATGTCAAATTGAGGCTATGGCTGAACAAGTCATGGAACAGCGTTCGTGTTACACGTGCCAACCATTTTATCTTTTCCTTCTTTATTCAAATTAATTATTGTTAACTCTGTTTAAGGAAAACAAAAAACAAAACAAAAAACCCCTAAAAACCATAGTATGTCACCCAATCTACCACACTTGTTTTACTGACCAGCTACTCTCAAACTTAAATTCTAGTTAAATGTAAGTTCCACTGGGTTACTCTACTTTTTAAAGTTGTAAATACTTAATGAATCACTTAAATATTTACTGAAGGGCTGGAGATGGGTGGTATCTAAGCAAGTAGTAGGGCTGGCCTTCTCCAGAAGTCCTGGGCAGAAAGGAGCTGGCCATCCATCTCCACGAAATACAGATAAACGTTTTCCACTGTGGATCTTCCCAGACTTTCTGACACCTCTCCCCTAAGTGAACATCAAGGAAGGAGAGAATTGTTTGAGCCCAGTATCTAAAGGATGTCCCACAGCTTAATTTGAACACAACCCCCATTGTGGTATATCAGACAAAAACAAGCCAAAGAAGTCAACATTTCAGGGTCTGAAACATGTAGTACCCCCAAATCAACACAAAATAAACACCTATATCCAGTCCTGGAGCCGCAAAGCTCCTATAAGAAAAGTGGGAGTTTGTATTTCAGCAAAACTTCTATCTATGCATGCAGTTTGCAAAAAAGAAAGAAAACAAAAGCAAAAATTATCTATGGCAAAAAACCCTTGGACCATGCAATTGATTTGGCAATACCTTTTCTTTCTCATTCTTTGTTCTTTTTGGATGGGACACAAAAATCACTGCTAATAAATGTGAATACAAACACATGGGACTATACATCATTTTAGAGCTTCCACATGGGAAAGAGAAACAAAGAATCATTAAAGAAGGCATCCTGATGAGTTCATGTCCTTTGTAGGGACATGGATGCAGGTGGAAACCATCATTCTCAGCAAACTATCGCAAGAACAGAAAACCAAACACCACATGTTCTCACTCATAGGCGGGAACTGAACAATGAGATCACTTGGACACAGGAAGGGAAACATCACACACTGGGGCCTGTGGTGGGTTCAGGGGAGCGGGGAGGGATAGCATTAGGAGATATACCTAATGTAAATGATGAGTTAATGGGTGCAGCACATCAACATGGCACGTTATACATATGTAACAAACCTGCACATTGTGCACATGTACCCTAGAACATAAAGTATAATAATAAAAAAAAGAAGGCATTCTACAGATTAAAAGAAAGTTCAGCAGAATCATATCTGTGAAAGGGGTTGCAATCTAACATGTACGAGACACTAACACTACTCTAACTCGGAAAATGAACAAAACCTAATATCCAAGCTAAAACTGGGCAAAGAACCTGAACAGGCACATCTGAAAAGTAATCACAAAATTGACTAACAGGTCACAGAGAAGTTGCTCAACTTCACTAATCCTCACACAAATGTCTAAGTGCAAACCACACTCAGACACCTCTCACTCTAATTAGAATGAAACTTAACAAAAACAAACAAAAAAAAAACCCATACATTCACAGGCAGTGGCCAATGTAGAAATGCAGAAAAAGAGACTTTTATACACTATTGGTTGGAATGTGCATTACTATACACACGAAGCGAAACAGTTGAAGGTGTCTTAAACATTTTACAACTACCTGTTCATCTAGCAATCTCACCACTGGTTATACACAGAAAGCACATGGAATCTGTTATGTTGAAGAGATATCAGCCTTCTTATGGTGACTGAAGCACTATGCACAATAGCGAAGGTATCCAATCAACCTACCTGTTCATGCACAGATAAAGGGATAAAGAAACTGCAGTACACAATGGCATCCTCTTCGGCCAGAGAAATTCATGAAACCATGTCATCTCAGCAATGTACAGAAACCTGGAGGACATGACTTTCAATGAAATGAGCCAGGAAGAGAAAGACAAACGTGCCATGATTTCATGCATGTGAGAATGAGATCAACTTTCTCTCTAAATGACCTTATCTCCTAGATATAGAAAGTTCCGCAGTGGTGAAGAGAGCCTGGGGTTTGGGGAGCTGGGGCAGGAACTGGGAAATGGATACAATATTACACTCAGATGACAGGAATAAATTCAGCAGTTCTATTCCACAGTAGGATGTCTAGAGTTAACCGTATCCTACCATATTTTCCAAAAAAAGGCTGAAAAGAAGGATTCTGAATATTGCAACCACAGAGAACTAATAAATAATAACTACACAAGGTAACAGAGAGAGTCAATGCCTTGCTTTCATCATTACACAAGGTATATATGCGTGGATCAAAATGTCCATTCTACTCTTTAATCATATACTTTTACTACAGGACAAATAGTTTTTAAGGACATAGAAAGAAACAATGCTGAAGTTCATATGAACTGAAGTTCATACAGGGCATTTCCAAAGAAATTCTGAGAAATCCAAACTACACTGGATGCATCACACTCCCTGATGTGAAATTTCACTCAAACTCTAGGGACCTGATTCCACGTGGATGAGTGGAAGAGAACAGAGAACCTGAAGTAAACCCACACACCTCATACCACCTGATTCTGGATGAAATACACAATGATAAGTAATGGGGAAAGAACTCCCTTTTCAACAGTCTTGGGGATAACTGGTGAGCCATATGCAGAAGAGTAGGTAACACTAGGCCTCTAGGCCTCTACTTCTCACCATGTACCAAAGTTCACTCAGATGAAAGATGTAAATGGAAGACCTCAAAGTACAAAAATCCTACAAGAGACCTTAGAAATACTGTTCTCGACATCAGCTTTGACAAAGCATTTATATGCCTAAGACCCCACATGACACTGCAACAACAGCAATAATCGACATGTGGGACCTAATACACTAAAGAGCCACCACACAAGAAATTACCCACAGAGTAGACACATGACATACAGGATGAGAGAATATGTTCCCAAACTATGCACCTGACCAAGGTCTAATATCCAGAATCTATCTTAAAGACCTTACACAAATCAATTAGCAAAACTCCCCAAATGTTCAATTAATAAATAGGCAATGGATATAAACATACACTTCTTGAAAGATGAAGTACAAGCAACCAACAAAAGTGAAAACATGCTCAACCTAATTGTCAGAGAAATATAAATCAAAACACAATGGTATCATCTCATGCTGGTCAGAATGGCGATTACAGAGTTAAAAACAAAAAAGGACACTGGCAAGACAGCAGAGAAAGGGGACACTGGTCCACTTTTGGTGAAAATGAAAAGTAGTTCAGACACCATGGAAAGCACTTCGGAGATTGCTCAAAGAACTTAAACCAGAATTACCATCTGACTCAGCAATCCCACCACTGGGGTATACACAGAGGAAAATAAATCCTTCTGTCCAAAGCACACATGCACACAAATGGTCATGACAGCGCTATTTACAATGGCAAACACGTGAAATCAACCTAGGTACCCATCAACAGTGGATCAGAAAAGGAAAATGTGGTACATAACATACCACAAAAAACTAGGCAGCCATAAAAAAAAAAAACGAGGAAATCATGTCCTTGGCAGCAACATGAAAGGAGCTGGAGGCCATTATCTAAAGAGAAAGAAGGAAAAGACAGAACACCAAATGCCACATGTTCTCACTTCTAAGGTGGAGCTAACACTGAATACACCCTACCATAAAAGTGAAACAACAGACACTAGTGACTATCAGATGAAAAAGGAAGAAGGGACGAGGTATGGGCTAAAGACCTACCTGGTGGGTCCACCCACTGCCTGCATGATAAGGTTGCTTGGACTCCAAGTCTCAGTGTCATGCAATATACCAAAGGCAGTAACTAATCTGTCTTTGTACCCTTTAGTCTATAATAAACATAGAAACTATGTTAAAAAAAATACAAAATTAGAAGGTAAAAACATGACTGAAAAATACCAACTTTTATAATTATGCAAACAGTATTTTATTGGCATAAACTAAAAAAGTGGACAGAATGAGTAAACCAAATACTCAACTCCAATTTACATATAGTGAACACATTTTTCAAAAGGACACCAAAAAGACGCAATGGGCAAAAGAGAACCTGTTCAATAGATGATTTTGAGCAGACTGAATATTCACATACAAAACACTGAAATAGGAGCCTTATGTCATGCAACACAAAAATCAATACAAAATACATTAAAGACCTAAAACTCAATTCTGAAACCACGAAACTCCTACAAGAAAACATACAGTGCGCATGTATTTTAGAAAAGAAATCCATGCACGTAGGCTGCTAAAGGTATTTAAAATACGTTAAAACAAGGAAACACCCATAGACAATGTAGTAGCTTGGCATTTTCACTGAAAAGCTGGGGATCCGGTTCCATAGAACAGTGGGACAGATTAGAAGACCTAGATATAAACCTGCACACCTGAAACCATCTGACATTTGAAAAAAATCAACAAAAATAAGAGAAAGGACTCCCCATCAGTAAGTGGTGCTGGGATAAGTGGTTCTCTAGATGTAGAAGAAATAACACTGGGCCCCTATGTTTCACCATGTACAGAAAGCAACTCAAAATGAATCAAAGATTGAAAGGCAAAACCCTGGGCTGGGTGCTGCGGTTCATGCCTGGAATCTAAGCACTTTGGGAGTCAAAGTGGGCAGATGACTTGAAGTCAGGAGTTCAAGACCAGCTTGGCTGACATGGTGAAACTCCATCTCTAATAAAAAAAAAAATAGTTAGCCAGGCATGGTGGCATGTGCCTGTACGCCCAGCTACTCAGGAGACTGAGGCAGAAGAATCACTTGAACCCAGAAGGGGACAGTGAGCTGAGATTGCTCCATGGCATTCCAGCCTTATAATAGAGCGAGACTCAATCTCTAAATAAATATATGAACACATAAAAATGCAAGACCTGAAATGAAAAAATCCTGCACGAGAATCTAGCAAATACCCTTCTTGACAGAGGCTTTGGCAAAGCATTTATATGTCAAGTCCCCAAAAGCAATGGCAACAAAAGCAATTACTGATCAGTGGGACCTAATACACAAAAGAGCTGCTGCACAAGAAACAACCACAGAGTCAGCACACAGCCTATAGAATGAGGGAACATATTCCCCAACTACGCATCTGAAAAACATCTAATATACAGGATTTACCGTAAAGAGCTTAAACAAATAAAATCAGAAAAAAAAAAAACTTATAAATGGGCAAGGGACATGAACACACACTAAAAGAAGGTGTACCAGTAACCAATGAGAATAAAAACATGCTCGATCTCACTGATCATCAGAGAAATGCAAATCAGAAACATACTGAGATACCATCTCACACTGGTCAGAATGGCAATTATGTCCACAACAACAGAGGCTGCTGGGACAGATGAGCAAAGAAATGCAGGTCCACTGTTGGGGGAAATGCAAACTAGTAGTTCAGACCCCCTGGAGAGCAGTGTGGACATTTCTCAAAGAACCTAACAGAGAACTACCACCAAACACTGCAACCCCACTCCTGAGGATCTACCCGAAGGAAAATCCTTCCATCCAAAACACGCATGCACTCGCATGTTCACGGCAGCACTACTCACACTGGTAAAGACATGGAATCAGCTTTGGTGCCCATCAGCAGTGGATCAGAGAAAGGAAATGTGGTACATACACACCACAGAACACTACACAGTCATAAAAAACAAATCCATGCCCTTACTAGAAACCTGGACAGAGCCGTACACCATTATGAACAGAAGGCAAGAACAGAAAACCAAAATGTTCAAAACAGCTACAAAGGTCAGTTGTGAATATTCTCTACACAGAGAAATCATAAGTCTGGAGCTCACAGAGGTGCCAGACACTGTGATTTCATTATATGCTACGTTTACACAGATCAAATGGTCCCTTGCACCCGCTGGTTATACACACATACTCTACAGCAATGAAACTGCTGTCCCATTTTGGTAACATTCATTCTCACCGGAGTGAGATGACATCTGAGGGTGATTTTGATTGACTTCTCATGAGGATGAGTAATGTTGATTCAGAATCTTTTACCTGTGCATCCATCTCAGGTCTTCACGTTCTTTGCCCAGTCTTACACATCAAATTGAAACAAGCTCACGATAACTTGGCAAACATCTCTAACCACAGCAAAGTGTAAATCAAAACCACACTTAGATACCATCTCATTCTAATTGGAATGAGTGTTAAAAAAAAAGACAAAATCATTGAAAGAAAGGCAAATGCTGGTGTGTGTTTCCAGAGAGAGATAGAGAGACACTCTTCTCCACAGTTCATGAGAAGGTAAACTACTGCACACGCTACAGAAACCACTTGGAGGTTTCTCCGAACCTTAAAAGACTCCAACTACCACTTCAACCAGCAATTCTACTACCAAGAACACACTCAAAGCCATTGAAATCAGGACACCAAAGATAGATCTACCCACCCATGTGGAATCCAGCACTATTCCCAAGAGCCAGTGTAAGCATCAACCTACCTGCTTATCCACAGACGAAGGGAGAAAGAAGCTGTTCCACATGTACACACCGGGATACTCTTCACACAGAAAAGGACAATGAAATCATATCGTGGGGAACCACACGGTTGCACCTGGAGAACATGAGGGTAAATTAAATGAGTGAGGGGGAGAGAAACAAACCTTGAGTCATCTCACACATGCAGAATCTGAGAAACTCTATCTCAAAGACCTGGCGAGCACAATATTGGTTTCCAGAGATTGGGGTAAAAGAGGGGTAATGAGCAGGAATTGTAAAAGGGTACAAAGTTACACATAAATGAGAGGAGGAAAATTCTGTTGTTCTAGTCCACTGCAGGGTGATCAGGGTTAACAGTATCGGCACATCACTTTCAAAGCAGCTTGACAGGAGAATACTGAAGATTCTCACCATAAAGGAATAAACAATGGGGAAAGGTAACAGAAACACTAAGTACCCTGATTTCATCATTCCACAATGTATGCATGGACCAAAACGCCCCCACTCTATTCTCTCATTGTATTGTTCCTTTACTATACAACACATGTGTTGAAAGAAATAGAAATACGCGCTGCTAATATTTATGTGGGACCATGAAGTGCCCTGAGTTTCATCCTCAGCAATCCTGAGACATCCAGGCTATGTCGGATACATTACTCCCTGATTTCAAATTTCAGGGAAAAGCTAGGGACCCGCTTCCACACAAAGCAGTGGAACACAAGGGAGGACCAAGAAGTAAAACCACACACTGAAAACTATCTGATCTAACATAGAATCCACATGTGTAAGCAAAAGGAGAAGGACACCCTATTCAATCAATGGTGCTGAAATAAGCAGCTAGCCATGTGCAGAAGAATAACACTGGGCCCCTACCTCACACCAGACACAAAGAGGAACTCAAGATGAATGAAAGATTTAAATGTAAAAACTCAAACTATTAAAATCTTATAAGAAAACTTGTAAAATATCCTTTTCCACATAGGCTTTGGCAAAGCATTTAGATGGCTAAGTCCTGAAAAGCAACAGCAACAAAAATAAAAATTGACAAGTCAGACTTAACACCTGAAAGAGCTGCCGCACAGCAAGAGAGACTACAACAGAGTAAACAGACAGCGTACAGAATGGGAGAACACATTCCCAAACTGTGCATCTGACCAACGTCTAATATGCAGAATCTACAAGGCCCTTCAACAAGTCAACCAGAGGAATAAACAGAAAAATAATATCCCATTAATAAATGGGCCAGGGATGTGAACAGACACTTCTCAAAAGTCAACAAGCAACCAACAAATAGGAAAACATGCTCAAACTCACTCATCACCAGAGAGCTGCCAATCAAAAGCTTGATGAGATGCCATCCCACGCAGGTCACAGTGGTGAGGACCACGCAGGGAAAGAACACACGCTGGCGAGGCAGTCGAGGAAAGGAAACGCTGGTACACTTTTGCGGGGGATAAAAACTAGTACAGACACCGTTGAAAGTAGATCGGGGATTTCTCAAAGAGCTGAAAACAGAACTACCATCTCACCCAGTAAGCCCACTCCTGTGCATCTACCCAAAGGAAAATCAATCCTTCTATCTGAAAGACACAGACACTCGTATGTTCATGGCAGCGTTATTCACAATGTCAAAGACATGGAATCAATCTAACCATCAACAGTGGATGAGAGGCCGGCACAGTGGCTCACACCTGTAATTCTAGCACTTTGGGAGGCCAAGGCAGGTGGATGGCTTGAGTCCAGAATTCGAGACCACCCTGAGCAAAATGATGAAATCCCATTTCTACAATAATAAAAAAAATTAGCTGGATGTGGTGGTGGGCACCTGTAGTCCTATCTAATCCGGAGGCTGAGGTGGGAGGATCACCTGAGCCCAGAAGATGGAAACTGCAGGCCATCGTCATAAGTGAACTAAGGCCCAGATAGAAAACCAAAGGCCACATGTTCTCACTTGTAAGCGGGAGCTAAACTTTGAATGGACTGAAATATAAAGAAGAGAACAACAGACACCTGGAATGACCACCAGACCAATAAAAAAAACTAGGAGGGGGGAGCATGTGCTGAAGACCCACCCTGTGGACCCACTGCTCACTGCCTATGTTATGGGGTTGCTGGCACCCCAAGACTCAGCATCATGCAATCAACAGATGTAACTAACTTGATTATATACACTTTAAACTATAATAACGAGAGTAGAAAGCATTAAAAGAAAAATCCAAGGTTAGGGCACTGTGGCTCATGCCTCTAATCCCAGCACTTTGGGAGGCCAAGATGGGCAGATCACAAGGTCAAGAGTTCACAAGCACCCTGGCCAATATGGTGAACCCTCATCTCTACTAAAAATACAAAAACTAGCCTGGTGTGGTGGCAGGTGCCTGTAGTCCCAGCTACTTAGGAGGCTGAGGCAAGAGAATCGCTTGAACCCGGGAGGCACAGGTTGCAGTGAGCTAAGATCACATCACTGCACTCCAGCCTGGGCCACAGAGCGAGACTCTGTCTAAAAAAAAAAAAAAGAAAAGAAAAGAAAAAGAAAAATCCAAGGTTAGAAGCAAAGAAAATAATAAGTGAAAATAGCATCTGCAGTTATCCAAACAATCCATGACTGTCACAAACACAGAACGAGGACCTAAGGGACAGAATGAGATAGCCAGATACTCAATCCAACATGATATGTAGCTAACACATTTTTCAAAACCCCAAACAGACACAGTGGGAAAGGGAGAGTCTGGTTCAGTCAATGATTTCATCCACAGGCAAAACACTGAAATAGGACCCCTACATTTCACAATACACTAAATCAACACAAAATGAATTAAAGACCTAAACTCAATCCTGAAACTGTAAAGATCCTATAAGAAAACACAGAGTGGACATATATTTTAGGAAACCTGTGTCTATGCACACATGCTGCAAAAGATAAAAAAGCCTCATAACATTAAAAAAAAAAAAAAGTGGCTGGGTGAGGTGGCTCCGGCCTGTAATCCCAGTACTTTGGGAGGCCGAGGCAGGCAGATCACCTGAGGTCAGGAGTTTGAGACCAGCCTGGCCAATATGGTGAAACCCCATCTCTACTAAAAGTAAAAAATTAGCCAGGTGTGGTAGCAGCTGCCTGGAATCCCAGATACTTGGGAGGCTGAGGCAGGAGAATCCCTTGAACCCAGGAGGCAGAGGTTGCAGTGAGCCGAGATTGTGCCATTGCACTCCAGCCTGGGAGACAAGAGCACAACTTCATCTCAAAAAAAAAAAAAAAAAAGGCTGGGCGCAGTGGCTCATACCTGTAATCCCAGCACTTTGGGAGGCCAAAGCGGGCAGATCATGAGGACGGGAGATCAAGACCATCCTGGCTAACATGGTGAAACCCTGTCTCTACTAAAAATACAAAAAAAAAAAAAAAAAAAAAGTAGGGAAACTACACCCACAGACAATGCAAGGCTTGGTTGTGTGTGTGCGTGTTTGTGTGTGTTTTGTAGAAGTGGGGTGTTGAACACAAAAATCACTGCTAACATATGAAACTATAACCATGCGAGATTAGGGATGCTTTACAACTTCTACAGGGAAAGGAAAACAATGAAACAAACAAAAAAAGGCATCCTAAAGACTGGGAGAATACACAAATATAAACTCAAAATACATTAAACCTTAAACACAAGACCCAAAAGCATAAAACTGCTACAGGAAAACACAGAGTGAGCTTAAGTTTTGGAAAACCCGAATCTAAGCTGGCAGGTTGTAAAATAAAACAATAGGAAAAAATAAAAACAGAAAAAAAACCACTTCCAATAATAGAAGTCAAAAATTCTAGTTTTTTGTTATTGATCTTACCTTACAAAAATAATCACTGCTGACTGGGGATGGTGGCTTACACCTGTAATTCCAGCACCTAGGGAGGCCAAGGTGGGCAGATCACTTGAGGTCAGGAGCATGGTGAAACTGTGTCTCTACTAAAAATACAAAAATTAGCCAGGAGTGGTGGTGCACACCTGTAGTCCCAGCTACTCAGGAAGCTGAGACAAAGAATCGCTTGAACCCGGAAGGTGGAGGTTGCAGTGAGCCAAGATTGTGCCACCCCTCTCCAGCCTGGGCAACAGAGCAAAACTCCCCCCAAAAAAGGAAAAATAAAAATAAAAAATTACCACTAACTAAAATAATAATCAAGAAATAAAGACACAAAAAACCTGAAGAAATTCTGCACAGTAAAGAAAACAACGCACCAACCAACACTCAGAAGACATTCTCAAACAGAAAGGACATTACATTACAATAAATCCTGCATCTAAAAGCAGTTGTTATCTGACATTTGGAAGAAACTAACACCCCACTGAGAAACAAAACACCCAAAATGAAGTAACCCAGCCAAAACTGGGCAACAAACCTGAACAGACATTACTGAAGAGACAATATGCAATTCACTAACAGGTAAAAAAAAAAAAAAAAAGTGATGGTTCTCAACATTGCTAATCATCTCTAAACTGTAAATGAAAATCACACTCAGATACAAACTCACTCTAATTCAAACAAAAAAAAGAAACCAATTATTTCAAACAAATACCCCGGGGGGAGCTGCATATGCAGATACTCTTATACACTGTTGGGAGAAATCACTGTTACCATAGGCACTACAAAACCTCTGGGAGCTTCCCAAACAATCACAAAGCTAGCTACCGTTTCATCTAGCAATTCCAACAGTGTGTATGTGCATGCATGGTGAAACTGTGTCTCTACTAAAAATATAAAATACTTAGGGACAGTGAAATTACTATATGGAAGCCATAGCTGCCTTCCCAAGTTGATGAAGCACTACTCACAATAGCCAAGATATGCAATCAACCTACCCATCCATCAACTGACGAAGAGATGAAGTAGCATCGGCATACAGACACAATGAAAGTGTCCCATGAACAAAACTGATGACATAACATTATTTGCGGCAACACGGATGGACCTGGAAGACATTATGTCCAATGGAATCAGCATGCAGAGAGAGACAAACACTGCATCATCTCACCCAAGTGGAAGCTAAAAAAGAATTATTTAAGTGAAATGAAGGTACAGTGGTGGTTATCAGAGGCTGTGGGGAGGGGGGGGCATGGGCTGGCAATGGTAATGGGTACAAGTTTCACTTCCAGGGCAGGAACCAATGCTGGTGATCTACTCCACAGGAGGGTGACTACAAGTACAATATGGTAGCCTGTTTTCAATAGAGCTAGAAAGATGCAGAACACTGAGGTTCACACTACAAACAAATGAAAACTAGACACGGGAATAGACATGCAAAACATGCAGATCTCATGATTCCTCAAGGATATACATGTAGGAAAATAACCCGCTATACTCCCTAATTTTGGACATGTATTACAAACTTAATTTTAAAACTATAAATGAACAATGCTAAAATTCATAGAACCATGGAAGACCCTGAAAATCCAAAGAAATTCCCAGAAATAGGAACTCATTTGAAGGCTTCACCCTCCTCGATGTCAAATTACACTGAAGAGCTATACTTATTCAAGCTCAAGGAACTGGCATAAAAAGAGAAACATACGCCATTGGACAGTATTAGGCAGCCAAGCAACAAAAATACATGTACTTATAGTCGACAGATTTCTAAAAAGAACCCCGAATAAAATGGGAAAAGACTAGTTCATTCTGTCAATGGCTTTGAGGAAATGGGAAATCCACACACAAAAGAATTAAATAAAACCTTGCTTTCCATGACACACAGAAATCCATGCAAAATCACTTCCACAAACAAACACAAGACCTGCAAGCTTAAAATTTCTTTGAGAAAACTGAAGGTGAGCATTAGCTTTGTGAAACCTGTACCTATCATCACAGGTGGCTAAGAGAAAGGAAGATTAAGAAAATCAAAAAAATATACTCACTGCCAGGGGAAAGAAACAGAAATTAGTATTTCTCTTGAGTAAACACAAAACCACTGCCAATAAAAGAAACATGTAACAGACCAAAAATGAAGAGCTTCTTCACTGGAATAGAAAGAAAAAAAAACAAGTGAAATAGCAGGCATAGTACACACTGGAAGAAACTGGTAAGTAATCACATATCAGAGGGAGGTTTGTATTGAACATTTACCAGAAACTAACACCACTATCAATGAAAACACACACAACCAATGAAAACTGGGCAAGGAGCCTGAGTAACAACAAAAATTGGGCAGGGAACCTGAGTAACACAACAAAAACTCGGCAGGAAACCTGCGTAGTCACTTTGGATAAGTACACATGAAATGAGTTAACAGGTACAAGAGCCAGGTGCAAGGGCTCATGCCTGGATTCCAAGTACATTGAGAGGCTGAGTAAGGCAGATCACCTGAAGTCAGGGATTCGAGACTAGCCTGGCCAACGTGGTAAAACCCCATCTCTACTAAAAATACAAAAATTACCCAGGTATGGGGGCACACACCTCTACTCCCAGCTACTCGGGAGGCTGAGGAGGGAGAATCACTTGAACACAGGAGATGGAGGTTGCAGTGAGCTGAGATGGTGCCACTGCACTCCAGCTTGGGCAACAAGAGAGAAACTGTCTCCACAAAACAAAAAAATAAAACAGGTAAAAGAATGGGTTTCTCAATATCACTGTTTGAGATCAACTCATTTCAAACATGTAAATGAAAACCACACTCAGGCACCATCTCAATCCAACTGATATGAATATTGCCAAAAAGAAAGACTGTTTGAAATAAGGCAAAGGCTGGTGAGAAGGCAAAGAAAGGGATAATCTTACACACTACTGGGTGGAACTTTAATTAGGATGCGATCTAGGAAAAACACTGGAAGGTCCCTGAACAAATTAAACATGCACCTAACATGTAATGTCATCATCCCACCCATGGTTATCCATGGAAAGCAAATGAAATTCATATGCTGGAGACAAAGCTTCCTTCTCCTCTTTCTTGACACACTACTGACAACAGCCAAAAGATGGACTCAACCTACCTGTCCATCCACAGATGAAGGGATGAAGAATCTTCAGGACACAGGCACAATGGAATACTTTTCAGCCATCAAAATTCAGGGCATTTTCTCTTTCCTGCAACATGGCTGCACCTGCAAGATATTATGTTCAATCAAATCAGAAAGGCAGAAAAAAGAGAAAGATCAACCCTGCACATTCTCACTCATGTGGGAGCTGAAAAATTTTACTCACTAAAGGTGGAAATACAGTAGTGGTCACCACAGGCTGGGTAGAGGAGAGGACACAGGCAAGGATTGGCAACAGGTATGCAGAGAGTTAAAGGAGAAGAATACATTCTGGTATTCTACTCCACAGCAGGGAGTATAACAATACTGTGCATAACAATATGGTCGTGTCTTTCTCAAAATAGCTACCAAGGAGATACCAATATTCACATCTCAAAGATGTAAGACCTATACATGGTCACAGGCACAAGAAACTTCTTGATTCTCTCCTTATGCCAGATATACAAGTATCAAAATATTCCACTTCACTGCTAATTCTGGACATGTGGTATGAACCACACATTTTACAAAATGTTAACCATACACAGCTAAAAATTCACATGGAACCACCAAAGATCCTGAATATGCAAAGCAATCCTAGGAAATACAAACTAGTTTGGAGGCCTCACACTCTTCATCTTCAAATTACAGGTAAAAACTCTACTTATCCAAAGACTACGGCAGTGGCATATAAAGAAACCATGCACCTATGGACATAACAGTACCTAAACGTACGCCTGTATGCAGTCAACACGTTTTTCTCAAAAGAATGCCTACAAGATGCAATGAGGTTGGGTGCCATGGCTCACAAATTAAAACCTAAACACATGACCCCAAAGCATCAAATGCCTACAGGAAGACAGAGTGAGCTTAAGTTTCAAAACTCCTGAATCAATATTAAATAGTGAGAAAAACAACAGAAGGAAAACACTTCCAATAATAGA
Source organism: Trachypithecus francoisi (assembly GCF_009764315.1). Lineage (NCBI taxonomy): Eukaryota > Metazoa > Chordata > Mammalia > Primates > Cercopithecidae > Trachypithecus > Trachypithecus francoisi. The sequence continues at coordinate 38,925 of NW_022680789.1, forward strand.
AGTCAAAAATTCTTGTTTTTATTATTGACTATATCTTACAAGAATAATCACTGTGAACTAAAATATTAATCAACCAGCCAAAAAAAAAAAAAAAAACCTGAAGAAATACTGCACAGTAAAGAAAACAATGCACCAACCAACACTCAGAAGGCATTCTTCAGATAGAAAGGACATTACAAGGAATCAAGTATCTGAAAGGGATTATCTGACATTCAGAAGAAACTAACACGCCACTGAGGAACAAAACAAAACCAAGGAACCCAGCCAAAACTGGACAACAAACCTGAACAGGCATCACTGAAAAGACAATGTGCAATTCACTAACATATAAAAAACATGGTTCTCAACATTACTAGTCATCTCTAAACTGTAACTGAAAATCACACTCAGGTACAGACTCACTATAATTTGAAAAAAAGAAACCAATTATTTCAAACAAATTCCCCAGAGGGAGGTGCATACAAAGATACTCTCATGCACTATTGGGAGAAATCACTGTTACTATAGGCACTACAAAAACCTCTTGGAGCTTCCCAAACAATCAAAAAGAAAACTACCATTTCATCTGGCAATTCCAGCAGTGGGTATATACTTACGGACAGTGAAATCACTGCATGGAAGGAAGCCATAGCTGCCTTCCCAGGTTGACCGAAGCATTACACACAATAGCCAAGATAAGCAATCAACCTACCTGTCCATCAACTGATGAAGGGATGAAGGAACTTCAGCATACAGACACAACAAAATACATCCCATTAACAAACATCGATGACATAACATCCTTTGTGGCAACACGGATAAACCTGGAAGACATTATATTTAGTGGAATCAGCCAGGCAGAGAAAGACAAACACTGCATCATCTCACCCACGAGGAGACTAAAAAAGAATTATCTAATGGAAAGTGAAAGTACAATAGTGGTTATCAGATGCTGGGGGGAGGAGAGAGCATGGGCTGGCATTGGTAATAGGTACCAAGTTGCACTTCCGGGGAAGGAATTAATGCTAGTGATCTACTCCATAGGAGGGTGACTACAAGTAACAATATGGTAGGATCTCTTTCAATAGAGCTAGAAAGGAGAGGAATACTGAAAGTTCACACCACAAACAAATAAAAACTAGACATGGGAATAGATATGCAAAACACCCTGACTTCATCCTTCCTCAAAGTATGCAAGTAAAAAAAAAATCCCACTGTACCCCCTAATTTTGGACATGTATGACAAACCCAATTTTTTTTTTTTTTTTTTTTTTTTTTTGAGACGGAGTCTCGCGCTGTCACCCAGGCTGGAGTGCTGTGGCCGGATCTCAGCTCACTGCAAGCTCCGCCTCCCGGGTTCACGCCATTCTCCTGCCTCAGCCTCCCGAGTAGCTGGGACTACAGGCGCCGCCACCTCGCCCGGCTAGTTTTTTTTGTAGTTTTTAGTAGAGACAGGGTTCACCGTGTTAGTCAGGATGGTCTCGATCTCCTGACCTCGTGATCCGCCCGTCTCGGCCTCCCAAAGTGCTAGGATTACAGGCTTGAGCCACCGCGCCCGGCCGACAAACCCAATTTTAAAACTATAAATGAACAATGGCAAAATTCACAGAGAACCATGGAAGACCCCGGAAAATCCAAAGCACTTCCCAGAAATAGAAACTCACTTGAATGCCTCATTCTCCCTAATGTCAAACGACATTGAAAAGCTATACTTACTGAGGCAGCAAGGAACTGGCATAAAAATAGGAAACATGCCACTGGACAATATCAGGCAGCCAACAGACAAATCTGAATGTACTTACAGTCAATAGATTTCTCAAAAGGCTGGGCATGGTGGCTCACGCCTGTAATCCCAACATTTTGGGAAGCCACAGCAGGCTGACCACTTGAGGTCAGGAGTTTGAGACCCGTCTGGTCAACATGGTGAAGCCCCGTCTCTATTAAAATAAAAATACAAAAATTAGCCAGCATGGTGGTGTGTGCCTGTAATCCCAGCTACTCGGGGGCTAAGGTGGGAAAATTGCTTGGATCCTGGGGATGAAGGTTGCAGTGAGCTGAGATCATACCACTTCCACTCCACTCTAGCCTGGGCAGAAGAGCAAAACTCCATCTCAAAAAAAAAAAAAAAAAGAATCCCAAACAAATAAACTGGGAAATAGCTAGTCCATTCTGCAAATGATTTTGAAAAAACTAGAAACTCACAAAACATGGAAATCTCAAGTTTATCCTTTATCCTTATGTAAGGTACACTAGTACCGCAATGTCCCCATTGTACCCCTAATTCTGGACATGCAGTATGAACCAAACTTGTCATGAAATGTAACTACACACAACTAAAAATTCACATGGAACTACCATAGACTCCAAATATGCAAAGCAATCCTAGGAAATACAGCCTCATTTGGAGGCCTCACACTGTTCCATTTCAAATTACATGGAAAAGTTCTACTCATCCAAAGACTATGGTAGAGACGTAACAGTGAAACCATGCAGACATAACAGAATCTAAACGTATGCCTGTATGGAGTCAACACCTGTTTTTCAAAAGAATGCATGGAAGACGCAATGAGGAGTGGGATGTCTGTTCAATTAATGAACCTGAAAATACTGGATATTCACATGAAAAAGGACGAAATGGGACTCTTATGTTACACAATACACAAATACCAACTCGAAGTAAATGAAAACCTAAACACAAGACCCAAAAACATAAAATTTCTACAGGAAAACACAGAGTGAGTGGAAGTTCAGGGCAACTTAATCTATGCTCATAGGTTGCAAAAACAAAAAGTAGTTAGGAAATATATGGAAAATACACTCAAAATCAATGAAATGCTTCAAAATTGTGATTTTTCTGGCCTGACCCAAAATCGTTGCTAACAAAAGGAAAACTCAACATGTGAAAAAGAAAACTTAAGAACTATGGCATGGTAAAGGAAGCAATGAACCAATCAACAATGAGAAGGCATTCTTCATATAGTGAGGGCATGATGAGGAATCATTTATCCAAAAGAGGTTGTTACATCGTATGCATGAGAAACTAATGCTACTAAGAAGTAAAACATGCAAAACCAAGTAACCCAGCCAAAGCTGGGCAATGCACCTGAAGAGACATTTCTCAAAAGTCCCAGCTACTGGATAAGCTGAGGTGGGAGAATCACCTGAGCAGCAGGAGGTCATGGATGCAGTGAGCCAAGATCACACCACTGAACTCCAGCTTGAGCAACCAGAGCCAGACACTATCTCTGAATAAATAAATAAGTAAGTAAAATAAAAGAGAAGAAATAAACTATGCAGTAAAAGACAAACCACATCGACTCACTCAGGAGCAATCTAAAAAACTTTATCTCTTAGAATTAGTAAGCATAACTGTTCTTACCACAGTTTAGGGTTCAAAGGTGGGGCATGGTCAGGGATTGGAAATGGGAACAAAGTTACATATTCCATGAAAGGAATGAAACCTGTAGTTCTATTCCACAGCAGCAGAGTCACTAGGTTTAACATTATTAGAGTGTAGTATTCAAAAAAGCTAGAAAAGAGGATCCTGAATGTCTTCACCTCAAAGGAATAATAACTCTGTGAGGCAAGAGAGATGTTAAACAGCCTGATTTCATCATTACACAATGTACGCATGGACCAAAGTGTCTCATTCTACTCTCTGGTAGTACACTTTTACCATAGGGTAAATTTTTGTAAAGAAATTTAAGGAAACAGGCTCAGAATGGTGGCTCACACCTGCAATCTCAGCACTTTTGGAGGCTGAGGCAGCCACATAGCTTGAGGCCAAGAGTTCGACCTTGGCCAGCCTGGCCAACATGGTAAAACCTCATCTCTACCAAATATACAAAAATTAGCTGGGCGTCTTGGCACACGCCTGTCATCCCAGGTACTTGGGAGGCTGAGGCAAGAGAATCGCTTGAACCCGGGAGGCGGAGGTTGCAGTGAGCCAAGATCATGCCACTGCACTCCAGTCTAGGCAACAAAGTGAAACACTGTCTCATAAAATAAAACAATAAAAATAAATTAAAAAAAAAAAGACGACGACATTCAAGTGACCAATCGACATGAAAAAATGCACAATGTCACTAATCATCAGTGAAATGCAACTCCCAAACACAATGAGATACCATCTCACGCTGGTCAGAATGGCCATTTTTCCAAAGTCAAAACAACATGCTGGGAGGCAGCAAAGGAAAGGGAACACTGCTATACTCTTGGTCAACGTGAAAACTAGTTCACACTGTGGAAACCAGTTTAGAGATTCTCAAAGAACTTAAAACAGAACTACCATCAGACCCAGCAATGCCACTACATTTGGTATCTACCCAAAAAACAATAAATCCTTCTTCAAAAAGACACATGTTCTCCTGCATTCATTGCTGCGCCATTCACAAGAACAAAGACGTGGAAGCATCCTAGGTGACCAGCAACAGCGCATTTGACTTTTTTTTTTTTAATGTGGTGCATACACACCATAAAATACTATGCAACCATAAAAAGAACACACAATCATGTCCTAAGCAGCATGGATAGACATGGGGATTATTATGTTCAGCAAACCAAGGTAAGAACAGAAAACCAAATACTCCATGTTCTCACTTATGACTGGGAGCTAAACAGTGAATACAGTCGAACATAAAGATGGAAACAATAGACACTGGGGACTATCAGATGAAAAAAGGAGGCAGAAAGGGGGTGCAGGCAGAAGAACCACCTCATTGGCACTTTGTTCACTGCCTGGGTGACAGGGTCAGAGACCACAAGCCTCCGTGTCATCAAATGTCCACATGTAACTAACCTGCAATTTAATCAAAATAAGTCAATTACATATATTTTTTAAAACAGGGTTGCCTCAGGCACAGTGGCTCCTGCCTGTAATCATGGCACTTTGGAAGGCTGAGGCAGGCAGATCACTTGAGCCCGGGAGCTCGAGAGAAGTACGGGCAACATGGCAAAACCTACCTCTACAAAAAGTACAAAAAACTTAGTGGGGCACGGTGGTGCGCATCTATAGTCCCAGCTACTTGGGAAGTTGATGAGGGAAGACTTGAGCCCCAGAGGTCAAGGCTGCAATAAGCCAAGATTGCAGCGCTGAACTCCAGCCTGGGTGACAGAGCGATAACGTGTCTCAAAAAAACAAACAAAAAATAGGATTAGGATATATTACAGACAGATAGGTAGATACATGGATGATAGATAAAACAAAACCTACAGTCATCCAAGCAATCACTGACTGGCATAAACATAGAAAGACAACCGAATGGACAAAATGAGGGAGCCAAGTAATCAACCCAAAATTACATTTAGGGCAGACATTTTTCAAAAGCACACCAAAGGCACAACAGTTGAGAAAACTGGGTAGTCATGTGCACGAGATTGAACTAGCACCCCTATGTTGCCCAATACACAAACATCTATGAAAAATAAAACAGTTAAATTCAATCCTGAAAGCAAAACACTCCAAGGAGAAAACATGGGATAAGCATATATTCAGGGGAAACTTGACCCTGTGCACACAGGTTGCAAAAAGATAGAAGAAACAGAGAAGGAAAAATGAGGGATTAAATACTTGTAGACAATAAAATGGTCTAATAATCTCTTTTTTGGGATGGGATACTGAAATCACTGCCAACAAATGCAAATATAAACAAGAGAGACTAAGTACAACATTAGAGCCTGTGCACAGGAGAGAACAAATGAACCCAAAGAGAAGGTATCCTAGGCATTCTAGACCAGGCATGGTGGCTCACAAGGTCAGGAGTTCGATGCCAGCCTGGCCAACACAGTGAAACCCTGTCTCTAGTAAAAATACAAAAATTAGCTGGGCATGGTTGTGCATACCTGTAATCTCAGCTACTCAACAGGCTCAGGCCAGATAATTGCTTGAACCCGGAAGGCAGAGGTGGCAGTGAGCTGAGATCACCCCACTGCACTCTAGCCTAGCGACAGAGGGAGACTCTGTTTCAAAAAAAAAAAAAAGTGGGCAGGCACCGTGGCTCATGCCTGTAATTCCAGCACTTTTGGAGGCCGAGGTGGGTGGATCACAAGGTCAGGAGATCTAGACCATCCTGCCCAACATGATGAAACACCGTCTCTACTAAAATACAAAAAAAAAATTAGCCAGCCATGGTGGTGCTCTCCTGTAGTCCCAGTTACTCAGGAGACTGAGGCAGGGGAATCGCTTGAACCCCGGAGATGGAGGTGGCAGTAAGCCGAGATCATGCCACTGCACTCCAGCCTGACGACAAAGCAACAATCCGTCCAAAAAAGAAAGAAAAAAAAAGTGTAAATACACAACGCTAATGTTAACATGGAACCACAAACAGCCCTGAACATCTAAGGAATCCTGAGAAATACAAACTAAGTTGGAAGACTCACAATTACTGTTATCAAATTGCATTGCAAAGCTGTAGGTAGCCAATATTCCAATCTACATGGGCCTGTGATGTGCCACTGTGCTCCAGCTTGGGTGAGAGTGACCTGTCTCAAAAAAGAAAAAGATTGTGAGAAAATAGGAGGGAACCATAAAAGTGATAACTGGTTGTTATTAAACATGTACAAGGAAAAAATATATCAAATCGCATTAAAAAAATATGTATCCAAACTAAAACTGGGCAAAAAACCTGAATACATATCACTGCAAAAACAACATAAAATGCACAAAAACATAAGAGAAAAGGTCCTCAACATTATTATTTATCAGAGAAGAATGTACTCCAAAACCACACTCAGATACCACCCGACATCTACTGGAATACATGTTACTGAAAATATCTTTAAAAGAATGCTGGTGTGGATTTGGATAAAGGGGAAATCTTATACACTATTGCTGTAAAGATAAATTAGGATATACACTATGGAAAAAAGTTGTAGGCCAAGCGTGGTGGCTCACGTCTGTAGTCCCAGCACTCTGGGAGGCTGAGGCAGGCAGACCACCAGGTCAGGAGATCAAGACTATCCTCATTAACACAGTGAAACGCCGTCTCTACTAAAAATACAAAAAATTAGGCAAGCGTGGTGGCATGTGCCTGTAGCCCCAGCTACTCGGGAGGCTGAGGCAGGAAACTCGCTTGAACCCAGGAGGCAGACTTTGCAGTGAGACGAGATCACGCCACTCTACTCCAGCCTGGATGACAGAGGGAGACCATCTAAAAAAAAAAAAGAAAAAGAAAAAGAAAATTATAGATTCCTCAAAAAAACTGAAAATGCAATTACTATATGATCTAGCAATCTCACTACTGGGTATACCTCCAAAGTAAATGAAAACAGTATCAGAGACCACAAAGTCTCAATAGGGATAGGAGATTTTCTTCATTAAATGGTTTCGAATAAACTGATGTTTATAAGAAAAAGAACGAAATAGGACCCTTCTGGTATAGAATACACAAAAATCAACTCGAAATGGATTGAAGACCTAAACACAAGACCTGAAATTATACATCATCATCATTAAACGTCTGTAAGAAAAAAGGGGGTGGGGGAGCTGGTGGAGCACTTAGTTTTGGGGCAACTTACATCTAGGCTCACAGTTTGGAAACGGGAAAAGAAAAAATGGGAAAAAAAGAAAGCAGAGGGTAAAACCTCGTCAAGAATGGAAGAGCTTGTGAATGTATTTATTTTTTAAATTGGGAAAGTGAATCACAGGTAACAAAAGCAAAAACAACCATGTGGGGCTGCATCCAACTGGAAAGCTTCTGTACAGAAAGAAAACAATGAACCAAATGAAAAAGAATCCTACAAATGGGGAGAAAGTTTGGGGGAAGCACGTATCTCCTAAGGGATTGTTACAAAAAATATGCAATGCCTTCACAGTGCCCAACAGCAATAACAACAACAAGATCATCAACCCCAAAGTGGGCAGGGACTCAGCACAGACATTTCTGCACAGGGGACATAACACTGAGCAGCATGGAGAGAACCAGGTCCTCAGCATCACCATCATCATGGGCAAGTCCCCGTCAGGCTCGCAGCCGGGTGTCCGTTCTCCCGGTCAGGTGGTCGTGTCCGGATGGACAGGAGGGGACAGAGGCTTCTTTGGGGGTGGGGGATTGGTGGGGGTGAAAGAGTCCTGATGTGTCCCGATGGCGGGAAGACAAATTTAAAAATCCATCAAATCCTGGAGGCCGCTGGGATCTTTTTTCCTCCGTCTGACGCCTGGCCAGGAGGCAGCCAAACACCCAGGCCTGGTCCCAACTCCCACGTGGGCCGGGCTTCCCCTTCCTCCTGGGGCTTTCCTCTCTCTCCATCTATATAGGACAGGTTCCCTCAGAAAAAGTCCTCAAACCCCCAAAATACCACAGTCCGCTACACTTGCCACCCTCAAAAGTCCTCAGGGAACAAAATTAATGGTAAAATAAATACTAAAATACTATGAGATAAAGAGGAAAACTAGTGAGAAGGTGAGCATAAAGAGAAAGTTCCAGGAAACAAGCTTCTGTAGTCACCGTGTAGAAGAAAGTGCCGTGGAAAAGCTGAGCGCACGCAGCTCCCGCCTAAGCAGTCAGGGCCACAGACAGGAGAGGTTTCCTCCCCGAGACGAGTCTCCAAGTCATCCCCACGCCGCCGCAGTGCGCCCTCAGGCGGGTCCGGAAGGAACAGGAGCCATTCTCCATCTTCCCATTATGGACGCCACGCCACGCACGCCACGAAGCCTCTGCGGTGAGAACACGCATGCGCACCATGTGGCGCAGAAAATGCGGTTTCAGCGCCCCCTGCTAGTCACAGTGCACAGTGCAGGATGATCCACCTCATGGTCCGCATCAGCCCAGGTCTGTCTAGGAAGGGTAGAATGGCGTGTTGTGCTTCATCAGGGAGCAGGAACTCCCCAATCTATGCATGTGGACCTCCCCCTGTGAAGTTCTTATTTTCTCTTTGGGCAGGGTCTCACTCTGTTGCCCAGGATGAAGTACCCTGGTGCAATCACGGTTCACTGCAGCCTCAATCTCCTGGGTGGGAGGTTGTATGGTGGGAGGGCAAGCAGGGCTGGGGCTGCTGAGAGGCTGGGAGGTGGGGGCTGTCAGGGAGGGAAAGGGGGGATGGGGCCGGCAGGAAGGGCACTTCGTCCCATCACCGTCGCCCTAACAGGGCCAGTCAGAGAATGGCTGTGGGGCTCAGTGCAAGAAGCAAATATGGAGCCCCTTGTTCAAAAATGATTAAGGAACTTTTTTTTCTTCTTTTAGACGGAGTCTCACTCTGTCTCCCAGGCTGGAGTGCAGTGGCATGATCTCAGCTCACTGCAAGCTCCACCTCCTGGGTTCAAGTGATTCTCCTGCCTCAGCCTCCTGAGTAGCTGACACCACAGGCAAACGCCACCACGCGCAGCTAATTTTTGTATTTTTAGTAGAGATAGAGTTTCACCATGTTGGCCAAGCTGGTCTCGAACTCCTGACCTCAAGTGATCCACCCACCTTGGCCTCCGAAAGTGCTGGGATTACAGGCGTGAGCCACCATGCCTGATGAAAAATGATTGAGGATTTTAAGGCAGCCCCCACAGAGCATTAAACAAGTCCCTAGAGCTGGCCCCGCCCCTGAAGGCTCCAGGCCCATCTGTCTTGGGAATGCACAGATTTCAGGGGCCCAAACCCACCCTTCACCACCTTCTTCCCCTCCCAGTACCAGAGGGGCCCTCCTGGCCCCTGGGACCTCCTAAGGAGCAGGCTCTCTGTCCAGGATGGAGATGGGGACCCTCCTCACCGCCCTGTGCCCTTCATGGGCTGGACACGCCCACCACCCAGGAAGGAAGGCATAAAGGGCTGGGCACCGCCTTTGTGGAACCAGAGGCTTGGTGGCCCTAGATGGTTCTGGCTGAACCTGCCTTTGGAGGGCTGAGATGAGCCAGCCGGCCGCAGTTACTCAGCTGACACCCCCTCCCTACAGGGCCTGGGGTAAGGAGCCTCCCAGACTGCACACCTAGCCCCTACCACACTTCCATCATCTCCAGACATGTGCAGCAAGGGAAGAAACAGGAAGCAGCAGCTCTCCCTCCTCCAGTTCACAGGAACCGTCTCAGTCGACTCCCTAGCACCCTTCCCCGGAGCCTCACCTACAGGAGGACGGACACCTCAGACCCTTCCCTGCACCCAGTGCTGTAGGGAGCAACCTCAGCCCTGGGCCTGGGATGAGTGCCCTCGCCAGCCTGGAATCAGGAGACAGGCTCTCCCTGGGTCAGCACCTCACGTCCACTCACAGGACACTCACCTGCAGAGGTGCTCTGAGCGCCGTTGTGGGTTAAGGGACTTTCTCCCCTCTGGAAACAGTCCCTGGGAAGCTGAAGGTCTTGGGAGCCTCTCACCAAATGTCTTTGGGAGGTGGGAAGACATCAAATGTGGGTGTGGCTTCCCCCCAGCTGTGTGTGGGGACTCAGGAGCCAAGTCCCCCAGCGCACGCCTCTAACACCTTCAGTAGGGGTCACTTCTCTGGAGCCACAGGTGGCTGCCAACACCCTGTGGCTCCCAGCAGGCACCACCCAGGTAAGAGAGAGAACAGGCCGGGGAACAATGGACTGGCCTGGCCCCAAGTGCTGGGGCAGATCCCAGACCAGATGGCCTAAGCTCATGCCATGGGGCCAGCTCTGACTCCCTAAAAGTGTGGCAAGAGTCCCTTTTGGACACCTTGAGAAGCTGCAGCTGGGAGAGGACCACCCACCTGTCTGGATATCCAGCCCAGGTGGCAGGGCCCAAGTGACAAGTCCCAGGCCACAGTCCTTACCGCCCACCCTGGCTACAGGGGCTCCCAAAAGCCACCATGGGCCTGGCTTGACCTTGCCTGTCCACATCTGAGCTTCAGTTTCCTCATCTGCTCAAGAAGAGGAGCAGATTGATTAGATTATGCAAATTCTGAGTGGCAGGATTAGGTGTGACTGGGAGAGCCAAGGCTCCCCAGGATGGTGGCATCTCTGGAGCCCAGGGATGGGCCCTGTCTCCTTTCTGGGCCCCCAGCTGGGCTTGAGTACCTCCTCTCCCCTCCCTCCTTCCTCCCTCCAGAGGGGTCCCCTGCAGAGCTGCCTCGGCCCCAGGGCTCAGCCTGTGTCTGACCCAAACAGCTCCTGCATCCCCTGGAGGATGAGTTGGGAGTACCTCCTTCCTGCAGGAAGATGAGGGCTAGAGATGGAGGTCAGTGACAGGGCCACAGAGGCTGGAATCCTGCCTGGAGCTAAAACAGCCCTGCCTTACCCACCCTGTGCATCCCATCCTCTGCTGCAGCCCTTCCTGGCATGCCCTGCATGCAGGGTGGGGGTGAGACCCAGGGTCTGAGCTTTGGCTTCTGGACATCTGGCTCATTGCCTGCCAAATGTCCTGCAGCTGGAGGCTCTGGCCTCCTCACCCTCCCACAGGGCTCCAGGGCCAAGGTCCGGGCCCCTGCTCTGTGTCCCAGGCCTGCTGGCCAGGAATATGCTAATGCAGCAGGTTGGGCCCTGCTTGTCCGTGCAAGCACTTGTGGACTTTGAAAGGGGACTAGGTGGGGAAGGGCAGGGCAGGGCAGGGCGGGGCAGTGCACAGAGTGCAGGGCAAGTGGGGCCAGGCTGGCGGGGAGTGAGCTTGTCTGGCCACCTCGCCTCAGAGCCACTGCACTGCTGGCTGCAGACACAGACTGCACCATGAAGCCAGCCCTCCTGCCCTGGGCCCTGCTGCTGCTGGTGACAGCCCCCCGCCCGGGGCTGGACCCACAACAATTATGCCTCCTTGCCCTTCTTTGCCTCTGTCTGTCTGTCCATCTGGCTGCAGCCAAGCCTGGGCAGATGCCCCTCTGGGCTCAGCCTCTGTCCATCTGTCAGGCCACCTGTGGCTGCGCTAGGGGTGGTGGGAAGAAATTCTGAGGGTCCATGTGGTGGGACAGCCCATGGGGATGGGAGATCTGAGCCAGGCCCACCCTAAACCCACTGGGAGCTAGGAGGGAGGTGGGGGAGACCAGCAGAGGCCTCAGCCTGCATCCCCAGCCCTGACAGGGCGGGATTACGGAGGGGGAGCCAGGATTGTGGGTCCTCATCAGGGTGGGGCTGAATCCGGGAAAGTCTAGGGGAAGCCCCAAACTCCAGAACCAGGACATTGGCCAGAGGCCACCCCCCACCCCATTTCCCATTCACCCTACTGCCACTTATCTCACTTACAAGCATCTCTCGGCCTCCTTCTCTGATCCCTGTGCACCACCACATCCTTGGCCAGTACATATTTATTGCTGCTCTTAAGTGCCAGGCACTGCACTTAGTGGAGTGGGGCCAGCGGGGTGGCTCAGGCCCAGGCCTGGCCCTTGACTGGCCTCTTTTGACGGGTGACAGGGAAGGGTCAGGGATGTACAATTCTGTCCTGGGTGCAGGTACCCGCCCCAGTCCCTCCCTGCAACCCTCCCTTCATGCCAGCCCCTGGAAATATGGCCCTGCTGCAGGTCTCATGGCCCATAGGAGATGCTTTGGGCCCGGCGTCTACAGCCCCTCATGGTGTGCACCCCCACTTCCCTTTCCCCACTGCTGGGACCCCTGCTTGAAATGTCCCTCCTCTCCCCAAAAAGGAGGGGAGCAGCCCTGGCCTTCTGCCCTGAGGGCGGGGTTCTCTTTGGGGTCTCAATTACCGTCCCTGGGAGAGTGAGAAGGGTCAAGTTCAGACCCTGCACCTTTCCCTACCAGGCCTCGAATGGGACTCTTGGCAGTCATGTCCCCCACCCCAATCCAGGCAAGCAAGAGGGGTTCTGCAGGCTTCAGGGCCCCCAGAAGGTGCGCTGTCCACAGACACCCTGGGGAACCAAGAGAGGTCGAGGGCTCTAGGTGACTGTGGCCCTCTGAGGACCCCCACCTGTGGGATAGAGGCCTTGGTGGCTGAAGGACAGTCGTGCCCAGGGGTCTTCTCCTGACCCTGCAGGGCTGAGTTGCCTCTTCTCATTGCAAAGGATATTTTATAGGCTACAAATTAACTGCCGCATGAAGAGATGCATAGGGTGAGATCTGGAAGGGTCCCAAGCACAAGAGCTTCTATCCCCATGGAGTTCTCTCCCGGCACATGGGTGAGTTCTTGTTCACCTTCCTGTCAGGCTGCACATGGTCAGCTGTCCCGAAGCTCCCCTAACCCTGTCCTCTTGGGCCTTTTATGGAGACTTCATTGGATTGACATGGTTAAAGGATGGACAACCATGTGGAGATGCCATTAGACAAAAAGGGTGTGATCTAATACTAATAGACGGGGTGGGGAGACCCTGCAAGGCCTGTCCAGATTCTTTTTGGCCTCTCTGTGCAGCATTTGTTCCTCCAGGGTATGGGGCAGGAGCTTTCTCTGAGGTAAGGTCTTATGACCCATACTCAGATTAGGGTCTGGCCTTGGGCAGGTGAAAGGAGGGCAGGAGAAGTTTCAAGAGAGAGATTCTGTCTCCCGAGTCCTGCTTCTGAGGCCTAAAGTGCCCCAACGTTACAACAAAAGACTATCACAAGGACTGTAGGAGTTATGAGCCAGGAACCACGGATGAAAGCTCGAGTTTAAGTTGGCTGTGGTCCTGTCAGCTGGCAGGTGAGCTCTCTCCCCTTCCTCTTCAGGACAACTCCAAGCTCTGTATGAGCAGAGGGATGAGGCTCCAATTAGTAGCCATCAGAATATTTCATCTGGGCTGGGTGTGGTGGCTCACGCTTGTAATCACAGCACTTTGGGAGGCCAAGGCAGGTGGATCATGAGATCAGGATTTCAAGACCAGCCTGGCCAACACAGTGAAATCCCGTCTCTACTACAAATATAAAAATTAGCCGGGTGTGGCGGCGGGTCTCTGTAATCCCAGCTACTCGGGAGGCTGAGGCAGGAGAATCGCTTGAACCCGGGAGGTGGAGGTTACAGTGAGCCAAGATTATGCCAGTGCACTCCAGCCCATGTGACAGAGCTAGACTCCATCTCAAAAAAGAAAAAAAAAGAGGAAGAATATTTTATCTGTCCTTCAAAGCCTGTCTTCTCCTAGAACCCTGGGTTACAGAGGAGAACAGCAGTCTTATCATGCTGTTGATATGGAGAGTGTTTTCTTCCTGCTACTATGAAATAATAATTTTTTTTTTTTTTTTTTTGAGATTGAGTCTCCATTGCCAGGCTGAAGTGCAGTGGCTTGATCTCACTGCGACCTCCAGCTCCCAGGTTCAAGTGATTCTCTTGCCTCAGCCTCCCAAGTAACTAGGATTACAGGTGCATACCACCATGTTCAGCTGATTTTTTTGTTTTCAGTAGAGACAGGCTTTTGCTATGTTAGCCAGTCTGGTCTCGAACTTCTGACCTCAAGTGATCTGCCTGCCTCGGCCTCCTAAAGTGCTGGGATTACAGACATGAGCCACCACACCCAGCCTGAAATAATTCTTTTCTCAGAAAAAAAACCACAAAAAATAATATAACCCTTCTCCCAGATCTAACACATGTTAACAGTTAACTGTATTTGTTTCAGAATTGAAAAAATGAATTTATTGCATCTATAATGTTTTCTTAGCTCACCAGAGGCCAGCCCCAGGGATTTCTTTTCTGTAGCTCTCAGACCACCTTCTTTGCCCTCAGCATGCTACCTGCCAGCCTCTTGTAGAGAGCAGCGTGGGACTGGAAGGCAAGAGTGTGGTACTACCTCCTGCTCTGATGCCAGTCCCCAGCCCCTGCCCCTCTATCTCCATCCCCTCTGTGAAATGCAGTGGCTGTTGGCCAGGTGCAGTGGCTCAGCATGTAATCCTAGCACTTTGGGAGGCCCAGGTGGGTGGATCACCTGAGGTCAGGAGTTCAAGACCAGCCTGGCTAAAACATGGTGAAACCCCGTCTCTACTAAAAATACAGAAACTTAGCCAGGTGCCGTGGTTCAAGCCTATAGTCCTCGCTATTCGGGAGGCTGAGACACAAGAATCACCTGATCCTGGGAGGTGGAGATTGCAGTGAGCCGAGATCACGCCACTTCACTCCAGCCTGGGCAAGAGAGTGGGACTCTGTCTCAAAAAATAAAAGGTGTGGGGGGGGGGCGGGCAGGGGGAGGCAGGCAGCAGAAATGTGACGGCCAGGGTGGTGCTGGACCAGGTAAGCCTTCAGAACCCTTCTAACTGGTGTCCTAGGCCCTGGCTACTCTGTGTTATGAGCATCCACTGACCACACTGACCTGGTCTCCTAGTTTCTCTTCTTCCCTTTCAATAGCTGCAAGAGGAAGAGGACGTGGAATGGGACATGGAAACATCTTTCAAAAGTGAAGATAATTTTCTCCATTGAACAAAGCTTTGCCCTTTTTTCTTTCAGGTTATCTGAGTTCACTGGGGTGGGTGCTTGTGTATATGTCCTAGGTATCTTTTGACATCTTTCTCCTTAGATCGGGGGAAATGTTGAAGCTAAATAAAACTGGGGGGTTTTTGTTCTGTTTTTTTTTTTTTTTTCTTTTGAGAAAATAAGGACTTTGTATTCATTTGGAGTTTGCTTTGGCTAAATTTTGACAAATGTCCTGGGAGAATGCCAGTACTTTGAAAAAGCACAGCTATTGATGAGAGTTTAAGCTGCCATTCCTGGCCAGGTGCAGGTTAAGCCCCAGAAGAGTTCACCTTGGAGAAGCTCTGAGAACACACAGATTGTGTCTCTTTTATCTTCAGACACGGGCACTTAGTGTGGCACTTTGTTCAGTTAACATTTGTGGAATTGTCGTCAGCTCAGCTTTAACAATGCAGGTGATGCTGTCCCTTGATAAAGTCCAATGCTCTGACCCCTGTAGTCTGGATATCCCAGTGGTTCAGCATTTGGGAAAAGTAATCCAATATTAAAAAGTAATTCAGGGCTGGGCATGGTGGGTCACACAAGTAATCCCGGCACTTTGGGAGGCTAAGGTGGGCAGATCACAAAGTCAGGAGTTTGAGACCAGCCTGGCCAATATGGTGAAACCTCGTGTCTACAAAAAATACAAAAATTAGCCAGGCATGGTGGCATGCATCTGTAGTCCCAGCTACTCGGGAGGCTGAGGCAGAAGAATCGCTTGAACCCAGGAGGTGGTTATGGCTGTGAGCAGAGATTGCACCACTGCACTCCAGCCTGGGCGACAGAGTGAGACTGCATCTCAAACAAACAAAAAAAAGGTAATTCAGGGGATCCTAGTGGCCAACTTCCTTGGCTCCTATACTGGCTACACAAGCAGTTTTGTGGTGATTTGGGGAAACAGATTCTTGGGAGCATCTCGGCATTGATTGGCACATCCATAGTTTTTAGTGTAGAAAGGGTGACCAGCAGCTGGGCACAGTGGCTTGTTTCCAGCACTCTGGGAAGCTGAGGTAGAGGATTGTTTGAGAGGAGTTCAAAACTAGCCTGCAAGACATAGTGAGACCGTCTCTACAAAAAAGTTTAAAAATTAACTCAGCATGGTGGTGCACACCTGTAGTCCTCGCTACTTGGGAGGCTAAGGTGGGAGGATCACTTGAACCTGGGAGTGTGAGGCTGCAGTGAGCTATGACCTTGCCACTGTACTCCAGCCTGGACAAAAAAGCAAGAATTTGTCTTTAAAGAAAGATAAGAAGTAGTATGGTGGCAGGCACCTATAGTCCCAGCTACTCGAGAGGCTAAGGCAGGAGAATGGTGTGAACCCAGGAGGCGGAGCTTGCAGTGAGCCAAGATCGCACCACTGCACTCCAGCCTGGGCTACAAAGCGAGACTCTGTTTCAATAAAAAAAAAAAAAAAAAGAAGTAGTAAAGAGTATAAGATACACAGGGTGAATAATTGTGACAAAAACACAGAAATTGCCAACGCAAACTGAAAAGATCAAATAACCAAAAAGAGGTCTTACCAGGGATCCAGTACGGTATGAGCTACAGTATAAGCATTAAGAGGAAAAGTGGTCAATTATTGGCTCTTAGAATATTGATCATTGAACAGATTGTTCAAGTAATGGAAGAGGAGGAAAAAAAAATCCAGCACATTAGTTAACCTGGCGTCAGTTAATGAGTTTCTAATAAGCTTTGTCTTATGATACTACTTGGAGGTTACAGAACTGGTATTCTTCTGAGGAATAAGCATCAGTTAGTTGGTCAGATACAATAGGCATTTAAAATAGGGTTTCAGGCCAAACATGGTGCCCCACGCCTATAATACCATCACTTTGGGAGGTCAAGGAGGGAGGATCACTTGAACCTAGTAGTTTGAGACTAGCTTGGGCAACAAAGCAAGACCCCATCTCTATAAAACATTGAAAAGTAGCCTAGTACAGCTGATGCCTGCAGTCCCAGCTACCCTGGAGGTTGAGGCAGGAGGACCACGTGAGACCAGGAGGTTAAGGCTGCAGTGAGCTATAATTGCACCACTGCACTCCAGCCTGGATGACAGCAAGACCCTGTCTCTTAGAAAAAACAAAACAAATGAAAGCAGTGGTTTCTTGCTAGAAATGAAGACTGCAAGCCCCACGCCTGGAGTGGGGCCCAGGAATCTGCATTTTAAACAATTCCCTTGTCCCCCAGATAAGTGATTCTTACCTTAAGTATTCTATCTTAAGTAGACCTGAAGCCATATTTTGACCCTGTACTAGAATATGTTATTTTATTATAACCATTAATTTATCATACTTTTACAGTAAACAGTACTTTGAATAATAACACATTACACTTAATAGTAGTGAACTGCATCCTCGATCTCAAAAGTGACTTTTGATGTAGTTCACCCTGGACCTGTACAGGAGCACCAGCCTTGCAGATTCTCCACACAGTGGAAACTGGCTATAACACTAACTAGATCCTGAAAAGTGAAGGAGGATCAACTTAAAATATGTAGCTTTGTAAACAGTTTTATATCCTGTATCTTAGGGGGAAAAATCAGTTAACGCATATTGAAAACAAGTTGTTCCGTAAGATTTATTATGAAAAACAGTAGCCCTCCTACCCTGTCTTCACCCCACTTTCCTTGTCTCAAGATAGTCCTTCCAACTCCTGGCTGATTTGTTTGTATTTACCTCCATGTCTCAATATGAACGTGTTTTCATGCTATTCCTTGCTGGTTTTTTGTTTGTTTGCTTGTTTTAAGACGGTCTCACTCTCCCCCAGGTGGGAGTACAATGGCACTATCGTGGCTTACTGAAACCTCGACCTCCCCGGGCTCAGGTGATTCTCCCACCTCAGAGCCCCGAGTAGCTAGAAATACTGGTGTGCACCACTATGCCCACCTAATTTCATATTTTTTTGTAGAGACAGGGTTTTGCCATGTTGCCCAGGCTGGTCTTGAACTCCTGGGCTCAAGCGATCTGCCAGCCTCGGCCTGCTGGGATTATAGGTGTGAGCCACTGCACCAGGCCACCATTATCTTTTGATCCTCTCTTCCTCCTACCCACCATGAATATATTTCCTGTCACCCATCTCCCTGATATTGTAATCTGGTTAGATCATATTCAGTGTTAAATTATTAAGATGTGATTACACTTTTGAAAAAACATGGCAGTGTCATAATAATCACAGCTGAGTCATATCATAGACTAGATTACTATGGAACTTTTCCCTGAAAGTAAGCCTCTTGCATTTTTATTTTCTTACTTTTCTATTTGTCACTAATTCAACCCCAGTCATATCTAAAGATCATGACACATCATTTATCAGTTATTATTCTTGACCCACCCCAATCTGGACTGGTTTCTCCCTGTGCTTGGTGTGTTGCTGTCACCCTGGGCACTCCCCACACTGCTCCTCTGTTGGCTCTGTTTTCTGTGTAACCTTTTCTTTTATCACCTTATTTTGGGGGAGTACCTGCATGTCTAAAAATGTGCTCACACTTGGGCCAGGCGCGGTGGCTCAAGCCTGTAATCCCAGCACTTTGGGAGGCTGAGGCAGGCAGATCACGAGGTCAGGAGATCGAGACCATCCTGGCTAACACAGTGAAACCCCGTCTCTACTAAAAAATACAAAAAACTAGCCGGACGAGGTGGCGGGTGCCTGTAGTCCCTGCTACTCGGGAGGCTGAGGCAGGAGAATGGCATAAACCCGGGAGGCGGAGCTTGCAGTGAGCTGAGATCTGGCCACTGCACTCCAGCCTGGGCGACAGAGCGAGACTCCATCTCAAAAGAAAAAAAAAAAAAAATGTGCTCACACTTGATTTGATTGAGTATGAAATTCTATGTTGGAATCAGTATCCTTCAGAATTTTGAAGGTGTAGTTACTTTGTCATCTAGCATTGCTATAGAGAAGTCTGAAGTGATGTGGAGTCCAGATTCTTTCTATATGGCTGTTTTATTTCCCCTTCTGTCACCAGTGTTCCAAAATTTCACAATGATGTATTAATACCTGGCTTGGTGACCATCTGTTTTGATGCCAGGCCCCTTTCCAAGTGGACTCTTGTCCTTAATTTCTGTGAAACCTTCTGAATTCTTTGTCAGTGATTTTCTTCCTTAGATTGTCTGTGGTTATACTTTTCTTTTCTTTTTGAGACAGAGTTTCACTCTTGTTGCCCAGGCTGGAGTGCAATGGTGCAATCTCGGCTCACTGCAACCTTTGCCTCCCGGGTTCAAGTGATTCTCCTGCCTCAGCCTCCCAAGTAACTGGGATTACAGGCATCCATCCCCACACCCAGCTAATTTTTTGTAATCCCAGCACTTTGGGAGGCAAGGCAGGTGGATCATCTGAGATCAGGAGTTTGAGACCAGCCTGATCAACATGGAGAAACCCCATCTCTACTGAAAATACAAAATTAGCCGAGCGTGATGCACATGCCTGTAATCCCAGCTACTCAGGAAGACTGAGGCAGAAGAATCGCTTGAACCCAGGAGGCAGAGGTTGTGGTGAGCCGAGATCACCCCATTGCACTCCAGCCTGGGCAACAAGAGTGAAACTCTGTCTCAAAAAAAAAAAAAAAAAAAAATTCACAAAACTCAATAATAAAATAAAACATCCAGAAGAAATGTGAACAGACTTGAGAAGATACAGATGGCAAACACACACATGAAAAGATGTTCAACATCATTAGTCATTCGGGAAATGCCAAGTTAAAGCCACAGAGGTACAGCTACACACCCAGAAGAATGGCTAACATTTAAAAAACTCACCATGCTATGTGCTGTTGAAGATGTAAAGCAACAAGAATTCCCAAACACTGCTGATGGGGATGTAAAACTGCACCACCAGTTTGCAAAACAGTTTGACAGTCTTAAAGCATTAAAAATACATCTACCTTATGATCCCGCATTCCACTCCTAGGTATTTACCCAAGAGAAAAGGAAATATATGTCCATGCAAAAACTTATGCATGAATTTTCATAGCCGCTTTATTTGTAATAGCCAAAAACTGGAAACAACTCAAAAGTCCATCAGCAGATGAATGGATAAATTGTGGCACACCGTCCAGTGGAATACTCGGCAATAAATGGAACTGCTAGTACACGTGAGTGAGTCTCAAAGTAATTATGCTAAATGAAAAGCCATATAGAAAAGAGTACTTCCGGCCGGGCATGGTGGCTCACACCTGTAATCCCTGCACTTTGGGAGGCTGAGGTGGGCAGATAACTTGAGGTCAGGAGTTCAAGACCAACCTGGCCAACATGGTGAAACCCCATCTCTACTAAAGATACAAAAATCAGCTGGGCTTGGTGGCATGCTCCTGTAGCCCCAGATACCCGGGAGGCTGAGGCAGGAAAACTGCTTGAATCTGGGAGGTGGAGGTTGCAGTGAGCTGAGACTGCACTCCAGTGTGGGTAAAAAAGTGAGATTTCACTTAAAAAAAAAAACACAAAACTATATCCTATATGATTCCATATATCCCAAAAAACTATGGAAACAGAAAGCAGATCCACAGTTGCTTTTGGATGGCGGTGGGCAGGGAGAGGCAGGAGGGAGGGATTACCAAGAGGCATGAGGAAACTTTGGGGGTGACAGGTACATTTACTATCTTGATTGTGATAGTGGCTTCATGGATGTATACATGCACAAAATGTATCATATCGCACACTTAAATCTTGTAAGGCTTGGAATGTCTACTTTATCGTGTTTCAATTAAACCTCAATGAAGGGTTATTTTAAAAAATAAAACACTATTTTTAAAAAACAGGCCATGCAAGGTGGCTCATGCCTGTAATCCCAGCACTTTGGCAAGCTGAGGCAGATGGAGCACAAGATCAGGAGTTCAAGACCAGCCTGGCCAATATGGTATAACCCCATCTCTACTAAAAATATAAAAATTAGCCAGGCGTGGTGGCAGGTGCCTGTAATCCCAGCTACTCAGGAGGCTGAGGCAGGAGAATCACTTGAACCTGGGAGGCAGAGGTTGCGGTGAGCCAAGATTGTGCCACTGCACTCCAGTCTGGGCAACAGAGCAAGACTCCGTCTCAAAAACAACAACAAACCCAAAAAACCACATGTAGTGCACAGTTGGAAAAGAAAATACTAGGTTTCATGGGTGATTGGCAACTAGCTGTAAGTGGAAGAAGTGCATTTTCCTTTCCTTCCAGGTCCCAGAGAAAAACCTCCATGCTGGGTTGATAGCAGCAGCTAGGATCAGTTGCCCAAGACTAGATTCTTGAGATGAAGACCGCCTGCAGCGTCTGACCTTTCCTGCAGGCTCATGTCCTAAAGCACCTTATTTGGGCTCAAATATCCTCCCTTGTAGGACAGAAAAGAAGTTCCCGGGTCTTGGTCACATTGGGCCTGTGGAGTACAGTATCTTTTCTACATATTTGCTTTTGATGTTCTCAGCATCCCTGCAAGGCAGGCTGAGGTGTGAGGAGTCTCAGTCCCAGGGAGCTGAAGGCAGACTGCAAGAGCTGGCTATGGGCCTGTACTCCTGGGCCTGGGCCGGCTGGGTTTTGCTCAGCCTGAGAAGTACTTCCAAACTCACTCCTCGCTAGTCTCTTGCAATCCTGTGGGAGGGCAAAGGCCAGATCATCATGGCTCCTTCCACCAACTAGCTGCAGATCAGGAAAGTGAGGTCCAGGGAGGTCCTGACTGGCTTTGCTCCAGGGACAATGAGGCTGGAGGTCTGTTCCCCACAGGAGGACCATGATGGTTCTCCTGCTTCAAATGGCCTCTTTGGAAGGGGCTTGCTCATGTAGGTGAATCCTGGGGCTGAGCAGCCTCAGTGACAGTCCCTGAGATGGCTGCAGGTGAGGGAGCAGCATGCAGGCATTAACGTCACAGACTGACACCAGGCCACCTGGACTTATACCCTGGCTCCTCCAGTTCCTGGCTCTTTGAACTTGGACAAGTAGTCCCCATTCTTTTTTTTCTTTTTAGAGATAGAGTCTCGCTCCATTACCCAGGCTGTGGTGCAATGGTGCCATCTCAGCTCACTGCAACCTCTGCCCCCCAGGTTCAAGCAATTCTCCTGCCTCAGCCTGCCAAGTAGCTGGGATTACAGGTGTTCACCACCATGCCTGTTTTTTTTTTTTTTTTTTTTTGTATTTTTAGTAGAGATGGGGTTTTGCCATGTTGGCCAACCTGGTCTCGAACTCCTGACCTCAGGTAATCCACCCACCTCAGCCTCCCAAAGTGCTGGGATTATAGGAGTGAGCCACAGTGCCCGACCGACAAGTCCCCTTTCTTAACCTCTTTCTGCCTCAGTCGACTCACCTGGAAAACAGAGCACCTACCTTCTTCAAATGAGAAGAGAATTAAAGGAGTATAAGGCCATCAGAACAGTACCTAGCCCAAGGGAGGCTATGGAAGTGCTTGTTGAATTAAAAAATGGCTTCATCTCTGGCCTAGTCCCAAAGGTGTGGGTTCCTGTCATTGCCACCCAGAGAGCCCTGGGTGGAGGCCCTGCTGACATCAAACAGTGCCTACCCTCCTCCCCTCAATGTGGTAGACACTTTCCAAAACTTATGTCATCTTTACTCCAGTGGGATAATGGGAGGCTTGGTGTACCTCGTTCCCAAGATGAGGGAACAGGCTCTGAGAGGACCACATCACCAGCAAGTGACAGGCTGGGACCAAGGCCAGGCCTGTCTGCCTCCTAGACTAGGCCTGTGTGAGGACCGGCCTGAGTATGGCCCACCTGCTTCCTCCTCCACTTAGAGCTTGGGCTGGAGCTGTCCTGGCCAGAGCTTTCTGCCTCACCAGGCTGCATGAGCCACAAGCTGCCACTTCCTGGAACTTGGTGGCCCTGCCCTGGACGGCCTTGCTGGTGGTCGTGAAGGCTCCATGAAAGCTGTGAACACCTACATGGCAGTGAGGCCAACCTTCCCCACTTGATCCGTTTCAGGCTCTGGCTTTGCTACACATCATGTGCTTCTGTCCAAGAGGGAGAGACTGAAACTATCTACTGCTGCCTGGATTCCCGCAGAGCTTGCCTGGGACACCAGCTCAGGTCCTCACGCACCATCCTGGTAGGAATCTCTCAGTGACAGTGGAAGGTCTGTGGGCTGGCTTAGGGCCAGTGGTGGGCAGAAAGCAGGGCACAAGGGACCAGAGAGCTTGGCATTTCTCCAACAGGAGTTTCAGGGAGAGCTCAGATGTCTGCTTATGTGACAGGTTTATCAGCCTGCCTGGCCCAGGGCCGGCTCTCATAGTTTTGATTTAAATAATAGATTGCTCACAGAATAAGTGCATGTTGGTTTAAGCTTTCATTTTCTCATAATCCTCTCCACTGGCCCCTCCCACCATCTACCCCATTTTGCCTCACTCTGGGGAGCCTGAACCCCCTGTTCCAGAGTAGGGGCATAGGGAAACATTTCTATGGCTACTGAACTGCTGGGCAGGGCCAGTCCCTAAAACAAGGAGAGCTGGGAGGGGGCTGGACCCCAGGATGGAGTGCTGAGAGCTGAAAGTCCTATTTAACAGAGGGGAGGGAGCAGAAACCCCAAAAAGGGAAAGGCCTGGCCAGGTCCCACGCAAGTCAGGAGCAGAGCTGGGCTGAACCGCGACATCTCTAGTCTCTCCAAAGACTTTGGGTAAGAAGTCCACCTAAAGCAGTGAGATCAGTGGGGCCTAAGGAAGATCCTTTCCCTCACTGCCTCCATCCCAGTCCCAGGACCCAACACTGTCCCGTCCTCACCCTCCTTGGCCATCTCCTTCTTTCCTGAGAAACTGTTATGCATCCAGCCAGCCTGGGAAAGTGCTGGAATCTGTGCACCATGAGGGATGGATACGCCGCTCACAGTCCTCTGTGGGCCATGGCTGTGAGGAAAAGTCAGAGCTGGTGGGTTGGGGTGTGTAGGTCCAGGAGGACCCCTGCCTCCTCCTTAGCCTTGGAGCCTCCCTCTGCTGCTGAGTTTCTCCTCATCTAGCAGGGGCCCACTGCCCCCAGACCTTACCTCCTGGCTCAGCACATGATTTCCTTACTCTGGGCCTCAGTATCCCCCCGGACATCTCTAAATTCCTTTCCCGCCTGCCCTGCCTGTCTCCTGGTTGGGCTGAACTGTAACTCCTCACACAGGGCTGAGGGTGACTGTGGCATCCGGCTTCTGGTTGGGAGCCCACCCTGATGGTGCGTGGGGAGGAATGGATACAGTTCCCCCTGCCAGGGACAGCCCTAGGACTGAGGCCCCCTGCTGCTGGCTATGTCCACCTCCAACCCCACATGCTCTCCCACATGGGGACCCCCAAGGCCTGGAGGGAACACACAAGCACTTTGTCTGTGCTAACCCCACTGAGCTGCCCTTCACCAAGTACAACAAGCCTAGGGCTGGGTACTGGGGGTGGCAGGCAGCACTGTACCCTGTGGGAGGCAGGCACCAAATCCTCCCACTTAGTCACGTGGCCCCTGCCTCTGGTCTATGCAGCCTTGTCCCCAGCCCAGAGAGCCCTGGTGGCAAGGCTGGCCGCCGGGGCTCGACATGAGCTTGCTGTGGGGCTCCATGTAAAGCTTTGCTCCTCCTGGGGCTCCCAACCCGCTCCTTCGCAGCTCCCCTTCTCAAGGAGCCCAAGCCCTGCCCTGCTGTGAGGGCCTGTTCCCTGGAGGCCTCCTTTAACTCCCCAGCCCACAGGGATGGACCCAGGACCCCCCACATCTTAGACTCCATGGGGGACTTCCCCAAGGAACACCTGGGGGAAGGTCAATGTGACCTTTGTCCCTCCCTTTTGGATAGACACAGCCACCCTTTCTCCCCACCCCAGCAGCAGGGCTGTTGCTCAGTGACCCTGAGGTCGGTGATACAGAAAAGCAGAGGCGAGTGTCACTCTTTATTTCAGGGTCCACACCCTATGGGTGTTGGGGCTCCTCTCACTGAGGAAAGGCTGAGCCTCTAGCCGGGGCTGGCCTCCTGGCCTCCTATGAGTCCATTCTCCTTCTGTCCCCTTAATCTCAGGCTGAGCATTTGCACTGGATCTCTGGGGGCCTGTGAGTCCTCCTTGACCTTCATCACCCACTACCATGTGCTTGAGAGCATCATAAGTCAGTAGCAATGAGCCAGGCGGGTGGTGGGTCACCTGGCGCAGCAGGCCTGGGGTTCGGGTCCCAGCCCAGCAGCTGTGGAGTCCCAGGTGGAGGCAGGGGTGGTGGCCTGGTTCACAAGCAGGTCATGGGAGATGGGGTCGACCAGGTTGAGGAAGGCCACATCTCTGTAGAGGATGTCAGTAAGGAGGGTCCCCTCAAGGTCCTGTGAGTGGTGAAGAGAGAGCTGAGTGAGCCCGTCGGGTCTCCCATCTCCAGGCGCCACCCCAGCCAGCCAGATGCTGCTTATTGCTGTTCCTGTCTCTCCATCTCCTCCCTAAGGTTGGCTGTATTCTCCCCACAAGGGGCCATGGGCCAACCATCCAGTGGTGGGTGGACCCTTTCTTTTTTTGCTTATGTATTTATTTTTTGAGACAGGGTCTTGCTCTGTCACCCAGGCTAGAGTCTAGTGGTGTGATCTCGGCTCATTGTAACCTCTGCCTCCTCAAGGGATCCTCCCACCTCAGCCTCCTGAGGAGCTGGGGCTATAGACAGGTACCACTACACTCAGTGAATTAAACATTTTTTTTTGTAGAGATGGGGTCTCACTATGTTACCCAGGCTGGTCTCAAACTCCTGGGCTCAAACGATCCTCCCAAAGTGCTGGGATTACAGGTGTGAGCCACTTGGCCTTCGTGGACCCTTTGGATAAGTACAGGGAAGGGGCATGGGAGCCATCAGGGAAGTGATAAGTGAATCCCAGAACCCTTAGACCAGTTCCCTCGAGGTGAAGTGTTGCGCTGTGACACTGCCTTCTCTGGGCTTAGGGCTTATCCATGCAATTCTCCTCTTATGGAGGGAGGTTTGCTCCCTTTTGACCCCCTCAAATTCCCCTGTTCCCCAGCGTTCCCTTCAGACCCTTTGCCTTCCCACCTATCCCTTGGTTTTCCTGAGCTGCAGCCAGCATCTGTTGGTGGACAGGTCTGGATCCTTCCCTTGGGGACGGATCTCTCTCTCAGATGTCTCAAAGGCATGCTACCCTGAAGCCGGCCTCACCACCCATGCCCCATGCCCCAGTTCAGTGTAGGGCACCTCCATGCCCATCTTCCCAGGTACTCGGCCAGAAGCCCTGGAATCCCCCAACACTCTTCCCTCCTCCTCTCTCCCCCAGCTCACCTAGTCATCCCTTCTCTCTCCCCACCACTCCTGCCAGGATTCAGGCCTCCAGCCCCCTCTCCTACCCATCCCTCACCCCACCACCTGCACAGACCTGCCCTGGCCTTCCTGCCTCACTCCTCCACTTTCTCCTCCTGTCTCTTCCCACAGGACTGGTGTGGGGCTGAACACTCTTTCAGAGGGTCTCTCTCTCTCTCTTTTTTTTTTTTGTGACAGAGTTTTGCTCTTGTTGCCCAGGCTAGAGTGCAATTGCTCACCGCAACCTCCATCTCCCAGGTTCAAGCAACTCTCCTGCCTCATCCTCCTGAGTAGCTGGGATTACAGGCATGTGCCACCATGCCCAGCTAATTTTGTATTTTTAGTAGAGACAGGGTTTCTCCATGTTGGCCAGGCTGGTTTCGAACTCCCAGCCTCAGATGATCTGCCTGCCTCGGTCTTCCAAAGTGCTGGGATTACAGCTGTGAGCCACTGTGCCTGGCCCAGACGGTCTCTTTAGAGGACACGTAAACAGCTGATGGGGCAGCCACAGCGAGGAGGGGCCTCTAGACCCCATGTGGGCCTTCTCCAATCCTTAGGTGAAGTGGGTCCCAAGCACAGGAAGTTGGGCCAGGCAGGGAAGTCCGTGGGTCACAGCTGCAGGGTCCCTGCAGGTTATGGAGCAGGACAAGCCCCTCCCTGGACCTCAAATCCCAACCTCTGAGACAGAAAGAGGTGACCTAGCTGGTCTCTGAGGATCCTTCTTTCCCTCCAGTTTCCCAGCTAAAATGCCCAACTGGTGTCTTGGGCTCCAGACAGCATCACAGTCTGAGATCCCTGCCTCTGGTTGCCTGGCTGATTCAGTGCTGCTCTGCTGTTTGCCACGGATGCCAGCTAGAGAAGATCCAGAAGGAAGGCTGGCTGATGAGCCTGGCAGACCCAGACAGGGCCCCAGACCACAACCTGCCAGCCTGCCTTCTGAGGGGCTAGACAGCTCCATTTTTCCAGCCTGCTGAACCCAGAGTTGGAGGAGATTGAGAAAGGAAGACAGGAAGAAGGGCTCTGGCCCTGGCTTGCCCCACATTTTCTCTGTGGGCCCTGGGATGACCACTTCGCCCCATGCCTCAGTTTCCCCATTTCTAATTATCTACCTTCTGCAGGCCAAGCATCTGCATGGCAGACTTTCCGCTCACAGGATGGGGCAGGTAGTGGTGGTAGCTGTTGCAAGGGGTGGGGATGGGCTGGTGAGAGAAGTGGCTTCCCCAGGTGATGAGGGGGACCAGCATCCCGGGACAACCCAGGGCTTGGGTTCTGGGTTTAGTGTACCTGGTGTGTGTAGGAGCAGGGCCACCACCGGACGGAGTGTTGTGATGCACAGATGCTGGGGGTGTGTACTCTAAGAGCATGAGCTGCCTGCTGGAGAACTGGTGATGCATGCGATGGCTCTGTGTGGGCTGCCATGGTGTCTTGGGGTGAGGTTGCACCCGCAGACCAGCCCTGGGTCCTCTCCAGGGTCCACCAGTGCCTCCCTGATCCTGGAAGAGGGGGAAGCTACCCTCGTCCACTGTCTCTCAATACAAGATGATTCGCCCTCACTTGCCACTCCTCCCGGGCCCCTCCCATCTTGCCAGGGCCTGAATCTGGGCTCTTAGCTCCAGGCTGGGGCCACCCTCAACACACACAACCCCTCTCAAACCCCAGAGACCCGGACACACTCAGCGGCCCCCTCCTCCACACACGGTCCGCCGGCCTCACCCAGCCCTCACGCCAGCCGGCCGCCCTCTGGCCCACTCAAGACCCGGCGCCCAGCAGCCCGTCGCGCCCTCGGAACCCGTCCGCGCGCGCCCGAGACCAGCTCCGCCTCGCCTCCCAGCCCATCTATGCCTACAACCCATAACCCCGCGCCTCCTAGACCCCCAGACCCTCCCTGGCCGCCAGCCCTGGGGCTGCCGCCTCCTTCTCTCACCTGGCGCAGGAGCGGCAGCAGCTGCCGGGCGCGCTCTGACCGCCGCTCGCGTAGCGTGGACTGGATCACGTGGAGCCACCGCACTCAGAGCTCGAAGGGCGCTGGCGCAGCCGGCCGCCGCCCCGGCCTCGGAGCCAGCCTCGGGCGGGCCAGACAAGCCAGCCGGCCCAGCCGCGACCCCATGGCGGCAGCGGGTCGGGCGCCGAATCCACAGGAGGCCGCCCCTAGTCGCCCCGCCCCCATCCACCCCGGCCCCGCCACGTCCGGACCCTAAGGCTGAGCGCCCGCCCTATCCCGCGCCGGAGCTAGTCCAGTGGGTTCCTCGGTTTGGCCGGGTCTCACTGGAGGAGGCCCTGCCTGCGTCACTCTTGGCGCTAGAGCTCTGTCCCGAGAGCTTGGAGCCGCCAAGGGAGACGCGAGCTCGGCCGGGACGAGGTGGCTTTTGGCACCTCTCTACCCTCTGGCCCCAGTGCTGACTGGGGAATAGTCGCTTTGACGGTGCAAAGAGCGTTCTAGGCGGGTGTGGGGGTTCCACTGCTTGTGCCAGCCTTAGTTATTGTCACCCCCCCACCCCCGCCCGGTTTTAGAAATCTGCCCTGCATGGTGAATCTCCGTCTCTACTAAAATACAAAAATTAGGCCGGGCGCCATGGCTCATGCCTGTAATCCCAGCACTTTAGGGGGCCGAGGCAGGCGGAACCCAAGGTCAGCAGTTCGACCAGCCTGGCTAACATGGTGAAACCCAGTTTTTACTGAAAATACAAGAAATTAGCCGGGCGTGGTGGCAGGCGCCTGTAATCCCAGCTACTGAGGAGGCTGAGGCTGGAGAATCGCTTGAACCTGGGAGGCGGAGGTTGCGGTGAGCCGAGATGGCACTATTGCACTCCAGCTTGGGTGACAGAGCGAGACTCCATCTCAAAAAAAAGAAAGAAAAAAGGAATCTTCCCTGCAGCTGGCAGTTGTGGTGTAGGACCTGCTCACACTGCATGGGCACTCCTGCACTGGCAAATATTTACTGCCACCTGCTTCTTGATTTGGGGCAAGCCCCCACCTCTGACTCCAGCCTGGGGAATAAACCGGATGAAGAGTGAGGTTAACCGTTAAGCCCAGCTCTGGGCAGGCTGGCAGCAGGCGGGCTGTATCTGCCACTGGCTTCAGTCTTCCTCCCTGACAAGAGGTGGGGCGGGGGGTGGGGGGCAGGCAGGGTTAGGTGGGGGCCCTGGTTCCTCTGAGGACCAGGGTGAGGTACGGACCCACCCAGCTCAAGGAGTATCCCACTTCCCAGGGTTCCCTCAGCAGAAATCTAGGTCTCTGTTGGAGGCCTGCTGGGCCCCTGCAGCCCCAGTCCCAACTCTGGGATCCTCACAATGTTTGAGGCCCTGATCTGCAGTCCCCACTTCCCCAAGCAAGGAGCATGTGTCTAGCCTGTGATGGGTACCTGTTGTGCAGGAAGGGCTGAGCACTGTCCAAGGGCATATAGTGAGGGATGACAGCCAAGCTCCCGTGTGTGTGTGTGTGTGTGTGTGTGTGTGTGTGTTAATTACCCTATGAAGATTCAAGGTTCCTTCCTTTGGATCTGTCATCCTGTGGGGCTAGGCCCCTGAGACAAGGCAGAGGACAGCAGGATGTCTTAGCTCTTGATCATCCACGGACCCCCAACCCCTGTTGGGCCTGTGCCTATATCCCCTTCTCTCCTGGCACCTGCCAGCTGGACATAACAGCCTCTCCTCCCGCTTCAGTACAGCCAGTATTGTCCTGGGGCCACCTTGGCACCACAGGTTTCCTCCTTGGCAAACTTGCATGACGGCTTTGCCTGCCCTCCCCCAGGGCCAAGGTGCTGTTGCTGAAGTGGTGACTGAAGTGGGTCAGAGCTTTAAGCAGCAGCCCCAGTGCCCCAGGGACCTCCTAGACCCCCTGCCCAGAGCAGGCAGCCAGTAAGCCCTCCTCCCCTTCCCCTGCAGCCTCAGGGCTGGAGCCAGAGCTGGGAGGGCTCCCAGATCCTGACCATATCCTCCCAGAGACTGAGCCAGGCCTGGACACTGTCCCCTTGAATGTGAGAAGACTGGGCAGGGGGAGGGGAGGGAGGAGGGGATGGAGGGCTGAACCTCGAGCCATGAAAAGGGCAACCTAGGCAGTGGTGTGGGGGAGTGCCCAGAGCTTAGAGTCCTGTGGAAGGCAGAGAACTGCCCCAGCCCCTGCCTCTCATCCCCCACCCTCTGTGTCACTGGCTGAGGGGTTCCTAGAGGACGTTTTTCCAGCCAAAGGGGGTGGGGTGGTGGCTGGGCCTAGATCCTTGGATGGGCTTTTCTCTGCCTGCTTGCAGGGCGCCTAGGGTAAATGGGCTCTTGGAGACAATTTCTGGCCTAACCTGACTTGAACAGGAACCCGCGGAGGCAGAGCTATCCCCTCAGGCGTGGGGGCGTGATTCCACCTCGCCAGCCATGTGTTCCACACGGAAGGCTGCTGGTCCGTCTCCCTGGGGTTACCCTGAGCAGCAGAGCTGTGCTTGTTGAGACCCAGGGGGTGGAGGGATTGCGATATTGTCCTCTCAGTTCCTAGAGCTGATGTGGGAGCTCACGGGCTTGTCCTGGATCCTTTAGAGTAGCCCTGCCATCCCTAGGAGTCAGTGAGGTCAGAGGTTGGGAGCTGGAGAATCAGGTAGGGAGGACACAGCTAGACCTCAGGCCCTGATGGGAATGTACTAGGCTCCAAGTGGGACCTGCTAGGAGACAGGAAATGATGACAGCCACACCTTTGGAGTCTCAAGCCCTCTGCCACCCATGCAGCAGCCCAGTTCAAATGACAGGAACACAAGGTCCCAGTTGGCTCAGTGGGCTGGTAGAGGGCTGTAGCCAGGGCTGGAACTGGCCTTGCACTGCCTCTGGGCCCTTCTCTACCCACCTGGTGGTATTCTTCAAGCCTAGGAGGAAAAAAGGCCAGCTCAGGGTTAATGTAACCTCAGCATGTAGCTGGGTGGCACTGAGCCTCCCGGCAGCCACTGTAAAGAAGGACACAGAATGGTTTGGGGGGCATTCACTGGGAGGAAGGAAGCAGATGGATACTCTAAGGAGTCAGGATGTCCCCTGTGCTTGCTCTACAGTTATGGGTTGTCAACCTTCTGCAGGGCCAGGAATTGTCATGAGGCTGTAGTAGGCAGCAGAACTTGGCAGGGTGGGGTGAGATCACAGGTATAGGCTCAGGGCCTGGATTCAAATCCCCTGGGCTGCCACTTGTTGGATGTGTAACCATAGACAGAGTAAGGACCCGCCATAGCAAATTACACAACCCACTTCTGTGGCTTAAAGTAACAGAATAGTTCTGGAGGCTAGAAGTCTGAAATCCAAGTATAGGACAAGGCACGCTCCCTCTGAGGACTCCAGGGGAAGATCCTTCCTTGCTTCTTCAGCTTCTGGCGGCTCCTGGCAATCCTTGATCAAGGGGGCCAGCCCCTCTACACCTGTGGGTGGTTCTCGTCAGGTGGAATGAGAGACTTGAGAAAAGAAAGAGACACAAAGTAGAGAGAAAGAAAAGTGGGCCCAGGGGACCGGTGCTCAGCATACAGAGGACCCGCCCCGGCACTGGTCTCTGAGTTCCCTCAGTATTTATTGATCATTAACTTTACCATCTTGGAGAGGGGGATGTGGCAGGACAATAGGGTAATAGTGGGAAGAGGGTCAGCAGGAGAACATGTGAACAAATGTCTCTGTGTCATAAACAAGGTTAAGAAAAATGTGCTGTGCTTTGATGTGCACCTACATAAACATCCGGGTGCGTTAAAGAGCAATATTGCTGCCAGCACAGGCTAGCACGTCTCACCTCCAATCCTAAGGCGATTTTCTCCTATCTCAGTAAATAGAACATACAATCCGGTTTTACACCGAGACATTCCATTGCTCAGGGACGAGCAGGAGACAGATGCCTTCCTCTATCTCAACTGCAAGGAGGCCTTCTTCTTTTACTAATCCTCCTCAGCACAGACCCTTTATGGGTGCCGGGCTGGGAGATGGTCAGGTCTTTCCCTTCCCACGAGGCCATATTTCAGACTATCACATGGGGAGAAACCTTGGACAATACCTGGCTTTCCTTCCCCAGTGTTTGTGTCCCTGGGTACCTGAGATTAGAGAATGGTGATGACTTTTAACAAGCATACTGCCTTCAGGCACTTGTTTAACAAAGCACATCCTGCATAGCCCTAAATCCAATAAACCTTGAGTAAACACAGCACATGTCTCTGCAAGCACAGGGTTGGGGGTAGGGTTACAGATTAACAGCATCTCAAGGCAGAAGAATTTTTCTTAGTACAGAACAAAATGGAGTCTCTTATGTCTACTTTTTTTTTTTTTTTTTTTGAGACGGAGTCTCGCTCTGCTGCCCAGGCTAGAGTGCAGTGGCCGGATCTCAGCTCACTGCAAGCTCCGTGTCCCGAGTTGACGCCATTCTCCTGCCTCAGCCTCCCGAGTAGCTGGGACTACAGGCACCGCCACCTCGCCCGGCTAGTTTTTTGTATTTTTTAGTAGAGATGGGGTTTCACCGTGTTAGCCAGGATGGTCTCGATCTCCTGACCTCATGATCCACCCGTCTCGGCCTCTCAAAGTGCTGGGATTGCTGGGATTACAGGCTTGAGCCACCACGCCCGGCCCTGTCTACTTCTTTCTGCATAGACACAGTAACAGTCTGATCTCTCTTTCTTTTCCCCACACTTGGGCTTCCTTAGCTGTAGCTGCATCATTCCAGTCTCTGAAACCATCTACCCTGTGTGTCTGTGTGGCCTTCGCATGGCCTTCCTTATTTTTGCAATGGGGTCTCACTATGCTGCCCAGGCTGGTCAACTCCTGGGCCCAAGCAGTCCTCCTGCCTCAGCCCCTCAAGTAGCTGGGATTACGCGTGCGTGCCACCATGCCCAGCTCACACAGCCTCTTTGTAAGAA
This sequence comes from Trachypithecus francoisi, assembly GCF_009764315.1. Classification (NCBI taxonomy): domain Eukaryota; kingdom Metazoa; phylum Chordata; class Mammalia; order Primates; family Cercopithecidae; genus Trachypithecus; species Trachypithecus francoisi. The sequence continues at coordinate 72,175 of NW_022680789.1, forward strand.
GTCTAGCTACTGGATTTAGTTCTCTTTCTAATCCCGTATGATCTTAACTAATTATTTCTGTACAGACTCGATTTCCAAATAAGGTCATGTGAAGAAAAATGAATTTGAACTGTGTTTTTTGGCTGGACACAGTGGCTCCCGCTTGTAATCCCAGGTCTTTCGGAGGCCAAGGTGGGCAGATCACCTGAGGCCAGGAGTTGGAGACCAACCTGGCCAACATAGTGAAACCCCGTCTCTACTAAAAAAAAAAATAATAATAATAATACAAAAATTAGCTGGGTATGGTGGCATGCGCCTGTAGTCCCAGCTACTCAGGAGGCTGAGGCAGGAGAATCGCTTGAACCCAGGAAGCAGAGGTTTCAGTGAGCTGAGATAGCACCACCACACTCCAGCCTCGGTGATAGAGTGAGACTCCATCTCAACACACACACACACACACACACACAACTACTGTGTTTTCCTTCTGTTGTCACAAGACAACAATCATCACAGAAGACTTCTGTGACCAAATGTGTGGATTCTCCCCACACACCTAGCAAGAATCAATTCTGCAGCCGACGCCAGCTGGTGTCTTCCAATTCAACTCAATTCTCATGCTGTCTACCTGGAGATGGCCTCAGAAACCACAGGTTGAGGGCTTGGTCCCACAAGACCACCCCTCATCCCACCAGTCACAAGTCTGGGCTTTGGGATCATCTGACTAACTGGCTTCTAGTTGGGGTTCCTATAGCCCCCTCTTTGGGTTCAATTAATTTGCTAGAATAGCTCACACAACTCAGGGAGACCTGTTTTTCAGTTTATTTCAAAGGATGTTTTGTTTTATTTTCTCCTCAGACATACTT